>NC_086448.1:32128733-32282944 GCF_028390025.1 Pseudophryne corroboree | reverse complement strand
CTGGAATACTGTGTCCAGTTCTGGAGACCACATATCTCCAGAAGGATATAAATACATTAGAGAGTGTACAAAGAAGGGCAACTAAAATGGTGCATGGCCTACATCACAAAACTTACCCAAAAAAGGCTAAAAGATCTTAACATGTATAGTTTGGAGGAGATAAGGGAAAGGGGGGACATGATAGAAACTTTCAAATATACCAAAGTTCAGGAGGGAAACATTCTTCAAAGGAAGAGCAGTATTAGAACTCGAGGACATACCCTGGAACTGGAGGGGGGGAGGTTCAGGGGAAATTTAAGGAAAACTTAAGCCCAGTACTCACGGGCCGATCAAGGAGAGATGCGTGCTGAGCGAACCGCTCAGCACACATCTCTCCTGCCGCTCAGCACAGCGCGATCTGTGCTGAGCGTGCGGGGGGAGACGGGGGGGCCGCTCACTTCACCCAGCGGGTGAAGTGAGCGACCCGCTAGATTGGCCTGCATGCAGGCCAATCTAGCAGCGGCGATAGCGATGTGCGGGGCCGCGCATCGCTATCGCCGAGGGGGCTACACACGGAGCGATCCTGCCGATATTCTAAGCAATCTAGTCAGATTGCTTAGAATATCGCTCCGTGAGTACCCCCCTTAACTTCACAGAAAGGGTAGTGGACAAGTGGAATAGCCTCCCATCAGAGGTGGTAGAGGCTAAGACTGTAGAGCAATTTAAACATGCTTGGAATAGACATATGAATATCCTTACAAAGAATTAAGGTTCAAAAAGGGTTGAGATTACCTAAAGGATAAAAAAGGGGCAAACTAGATGGGCCAAGTGGTTCTTATCTGCCGTCAAATTCTATGTTTCTATGAACGACATTCATCATAATAGCCACTCTGTAATGCCGGCCCATTATTTCAATTAGCCACCATTAGTGTCCCAGACGATGCTAGCAATATCGTTCATCGTTCACATCGTTTAGTGTGTACGGGGCTTTAGGAAATCAGGTTATACACTTCCTGGGAGCAAACCAAGTATTTCCAGTTGAGTGGCCATCATGGAAATGTTACCTGCCGAACCATTTCACTAAGAGAACAGTAAGATAACAGAACTTCCAGGAAAGTTAATATTATTTTCCACTTCATGTTAAAATGGATCAAACCTGGTACTCAATAAACATATGTGGAGTTGCACCTCTAAGTTTCCCGGAGCAACCTTACATCACTAATGTACTATAACATTTCCATATCCCACATAGGATCTGGTACAAGACAACTTGCATTGTGGTTACACATGCTGGGGTGTGATGTGCCCAGGGCAGTAGAGGGCCAGGCTAGGCCCAGGTACTTTTCAGGGGGGGTGGCCTAATCAAGGAGGTGTGGTCATGCACCCTTAGAAAAAAAATACTGAAAAAATAAATGGTATTTTAAGCACCTCCACGGCCACACTGCAGCCCAACACAAAGCATCATGTGCTGGGCCGAGGAGAAGAGCTGCAGCTGCTGCTGCCAGGCAAGGGCAAGGCGGCCCGGTCCCCCACTGGGCCCCTCTCTCGGCACCACTGGATGTGCCACTAGACCACTGTGGGTGTAGCCATGCTGTCCCCCCCCCCCCCCCCCCCTTCCCTATAGGGAAGTTCGGCCCCTGATGCTGATATTGCAGGATGATTGTTGCATTGTATGCAATTCTAAATAACATTTATATACTGAACCTTTTATAGTGAAATCAGAATGTGGCAGCCCTTCTATCCGGTTTCCAGCGGCTCCTGTGTGTTTGCAGCAGAACTTGAGGTCTGAGATTAGGTTGTTGCATTGAACAGTAAACATATTGTGAAATAAATTCCATTGAAGCATAACAGTATTGAATTGTGCTTGCTGTTTAATCACACAGGGATCACAGTCACAAGTTCGGGCACGCCATTTTCTCATGAGTGTTTGTAATGTTCCCGTTCAATATTTTATTATTCCCCCACCTCTGCATAACATCTAATCATGGCTACAGTGGCTATTTTGGTGCATTCTCGTTAATATATAACTGTTGTTTGTTTGAATTAGCTGAGCTCATAGACAGCGGGGAGCGTAAGCTGAAGCTGGGGCTTGTCAGTAAATTAGCATACAATCTATAGTATGATTTAGAAGTCATTGGTGGTCATTACGAGTTGATCGCTCGCTGCAGATTTTCGTAGCGCAGCGATTAGGTTAAAAAATGGCAAAACTGTGCATGCTCACGCGCCGCAATGCGCACACGCCACAATGCGCACGCGCATCGTACGGGTACAAAGAGCTTTGTTGCTGTGCAATGGATCTAGCGAAGAATCCATTCGCACAGCCGATCGCAAGAAGATTGACAGAAAGAGGGCGTTTATGGGTTTCAACTGACCGTTTTCTGGGAGTGGTAGGGAAAACGCAGGCGTGTCCAGGCGTTTGCAGGGTGGGTATCTAACGTCAATTCCGGGACCTCCGTCGCTAGATTCATCGCACAGAATAAGTAACTACAGGGCTGGTCTTGTTTTGCACAAATGGTGTATTTGCCGCTTGGCTGCAAAGGCATTCGCACGCTTACAAAGCGAAAATACACTCCCCCGTGGGTGGCGACTATGCGTTTGCACGGCTGCTAAAAGTAGCTAGCGAGCGATCAACTCGGAATGAGGGCCATGGGCCCTCAATTGACACCCACAAATGCCCCCCTCCTGTCAATTTCTTTGCGATCGGCTGTGCAAATGGATTCTTCGCTAGAACCATTGCACAGCAACGAAGCTCTTTATACCTGTACGACGCGCGTGCACATTGCGGCGCATGCAGTTTTGCCATTTTTTAAACTAATCGCTGCGCAGCGAAAATCTGCAGCGAGCGATCAACTCAGAATGACCCCCCTTGTTCTTTATCATTGCAAATGTTGCTGCATGGGTGTAAAACAAAATTACCCAACTGTGACATTTCTAAGGAGCAAACATGTCCCCATTCCTAAATGGGTCCCCTACCGTGCAAGGCCCTGCCAAATAAACATAGTTTCTGCACCACCAGCCATCCCTGACTGCCAGGCTCACCCGCTGGCAGTGTCCTTTCCTTGCCTCACTTCTGACCTAGATGGCGCTGCAGGGGGCATGGCCTAATCAATGAGGCGTGGTCGTGCACCCTTAGAAAAAAAAACAGACAAAAATGGTATTTTAAGCACTTCCATGGCCACACTGCAGCCCAACACAAAGCAGCATGTGCTGGGCCGAGGAGAAGAGCTGCAGCTGCTATAATAGTGATTGCACTACAAAGCGAAAATACACTCCCCCGTGGGCAGCGACTATGCGTTAGCACGGCTGCTAAAAGTAACTAGCGAGCGATCAACTCGGAATGACAGGTAGCAAATAGTGATTGCACGATTTGCTACCTGTAGGACCTGTACCATATTGGCGGAGGGCTCCTATTGACACGTCCAATGGATTTGACCCACTGTGCCAGCCAAGAGATGGCAGACATAGATAAGCGCATGGCAGTAACTGGAAAAAATGGTGCTTCTCCGCTTTGATCAGTGTAGGGTCCGGAGAACATTCACGTAGGGGGCACTCTAATAAATATAATAAATTTAGGTTTACTGGCCTTTGAAGGAGATCTCTGCCCAAAGACTAAACTCCAGTATTGAGCAGAGGTCATTGTGCCAACAGTAACTTCTGCCCCGTACGTGCTATGCACCCGATCTGATGGCCCTCTCCAAACCTGCAATGGTTCTCCACTATTTTCCAATATACTAGTTCTACAGTCCAATAGGCTGTTGGCGCCTCTTCCCTGTGTACGCCCATTCGCGTGCCCTGGGAAATAGACTGCATGGGTCAGGCCACCGGGACTAGAATACAGAAGACCGGCGCCAGACTGTTAAAAGCGATCAAACAAACTGAGCTTCCGTTAAGTAAAACCCAGGGTTTGATTAATAATAAGTGAAAAGCAGAAACTTTCTTTTTCTTATTAGTAAAATGTTTCATATTTTTATGTTTATTTGTGCCAGCGTGCCAGTAAATGTTAATCGGTGAAGCCGGGCGTTGATTGCATTCCGGTAATGCTGGCTTTTTCGGCAGAGGGAAGCAGACCCCTACCAGTTTGCCGTCCTGGTCTTCTACGCATGCGGATGTCGACGTTCTCATTTGTGAGTAACACCAGGAGACTATTATTTGTTGTGTATATAATAGTCCATTACTTTATTACATTGTGAACAAGTAGGGGGATGCGCTACCTTGTCATGTAATTAGTCACACTTGCACACCAAGTTACAAGTGACGCATCTCCCAATTTGGAACGGACTGCTCATGCATCTGAATATGAAAACATGGGGGTAAATTTACTAAAGTAGGAGATTTTTTAGAACTGGTGATGTTGCCCATAGCAACCAATCAGAGTATATCTATTATCTGCTAGAAGCAGCTAGATAAATGGTAAGTAGAATCTGATTGGTTGCCATGGGCAACATCACCAGTTCTAAAAATCTCCCACCTTAGTAAATTTACCACATGGTGTGCGCATACACGACGTCGGAAGCAGCAAGTAGGGGCTTTCTTGGTGCTTTCTGTGTGAACAGAGACAGACGTGAAGTAGGCGTTTCTAATCGGTTATCTCTAGGCATGGCGCAGACAAGGGTAACAAGAGACGTGGTCGGGAGCGGACAGAAAGTTGGGATACAATGGAGTAATTCAAACGCAGGCACCAAGGCAAGGAAGACGTGTAATAATCAGGCCAAGATTGTAGACCTGTGACATCACTACACAGAGGTGACATTGGCAAGTGATGATCTCACCTGTGTGCGGAGCTCCATTTACCTCCAAGGGATGGAGCCATCAAAGCACCTGGATGCCATCAGACCATGGAAACCGGTGAGCACTGGCCAGCCGCTGAAACTGGACAAATCACTGTGATAATAGACTACCGGGAATTCTCCGTATGCCCAGGGCTCTCCATGATCACCTGCTCATTGCGGTCAGATCCGCTAACGTTCCTCGTAACAATTACCACCCAATCTTCCATCCTACTGTTCTTCCATCTTCCGACCATCAAGACTTGGTTTGAGCGAAATCATGGACCGATTACACGGCTCTGCTCTGTTTTCCTACACAGTGATGATGCGTGTATCTGATCTCTGGATCATTTGTGGTTGTAGTGTTCCATTTCGGTCGCTAGCCAGAGACAGGTAAATAGGAGATTAGACATTAGATGGATGATAGATAGTGTGACAGTTTTGGTGAGATCATCTCAGTAGAGGCAGTGCTCTATCTATAATGGGTGCATTGTGTGCGGTGCACGGGTGTGGTTCATCAAATCGACAGTGTCTAGGTCGACAATGTTTAGGTCGACCACTATAGGTCGACAGTCACTAGGTCGACATGGATGGAAGGTCGACAGGGTTTCTAGGTCGACATGTGCTAGGTCGACAGGTCTAAAGGGCGACATGAGGATTTTTATTTTTTTTGGTGTCGTTTTCTTCGTAGAGTGACCGGGATCCCAAATTAGTGCACCGCGTCCCCTCGCATGGCTCGCTTCGCTCGCCATGCTTCGGGCATGGTGCCATCGCTCCGCTACTGCTTCGCTCGGCACACTTTACCGTTCCAATCATAGTCCACGTGGATCGTTTTGTATGAAAAAATTAAAAAAAATAAAAAAATGTGAAAAACTCATGTCGACCTTTAGACCTGTCGACCTAGCACATGTCGACCTAGAAACCCTGTCGACCTTCCATCCATGTCGACCTAGTGACTGTCGACCTATAGTGGTCGACCTAAACATTGTCGACCTAGACACTGTCGATCTTCAGACCGGATCCCGCGGTGCACATGGGCCCCTGGGTCCAAAGAGGGGTCACACTGTGCACCCTACACCCATTATTTCAATACTTACCTCTCCGGAAGTCCCACGTAGGCGGCAGCAGCAGCACTGTACAAGTCACATTTTGTGTGTGTGCACAGTAGGAAAATGGCAGCCACCCTCGGAGTCTACTGTGCTGCCTGCTAGAGAGGAGGGGGGTGGATAGAGACTACACACGTGCCACCTCCTCTGCTAATACGCCCCTGGGTAGAGGGCTTAGTGCTGCCGTGTTTTAGGTGCTTTAAACAGGTTCACACACATTTTTTCAGGTAAATAAATGAAAAGAGTTTCTGAAACAGAAAATAGCAAATGACCTAGACCTCCCTCAGGGCAGTAGCTCACATCTTCACCCCTCTCTATGGGGGTCATTCCGAGTTGATCGCTAGCTGAAAATGATGCAAAAAAAAGGCACTTCTGCGCATGCGTATGCAGCGCAATGCGCACGCGCGACGTACTTTCACAGCGAACGATGTAGTTTCACACAAGGTCTAGCGAAGCTTTTCAGTCGCACTGCTGGCCGCGGAGTGATTGACATGAAGTGGGCGTTTCTGGGTGTCAACTGACCGTTTTCAGGGAGTCTTCGAAAAAACGCAGGCGTGCCAGGAAAAACGCAGGCGTGGCTGATCGAACGCAGGGTGTGTTCAGGTGCAGTACGCCAAGGCAAGACCCAATGAAATGTCTCTGATGCGCGGGATCCGGTTTGAAGATCGACAATGTTTAGGTCGACCACTATAGGTCTACAGTCACTAGGTCGACAGGGTTTCTATGTCGACATGTGCTTTTTTGTAACTTTCATACTTAACGATCCACGTGGACTACAATTGGAACGGTAGTCTGTGCGGAGTGAAGCGGGGCACCTTGCCCAAAGCTCGCTCGCCATGCGAGGGAACACGGTGCAGTAATTGGGCTTCCCGGTCACTGTACGGAGAAAATGACACCAAAAAAACATGAAAAACTCATGTCGACCTTTTGACCTGTCGACCTAGCACATATCGACATAGAAACCATGTCGACCTTCAGACCATGTCGACCTAGTGACTGTCGACCTATAGTGGTCGACCTAAACATTGTCGACCTAGACACTGTCGATTTGATGATCCACACCCCGGATGCGCTTAGGCAGGGTGCGTCACCGGTCTCATCACATGTAACACTAGGTACGGGTGTAGTAGGGGATGCCGGCAGCCGGGCTCCCGGCGACCAGCATACCGGCACCGGAATCCCGACCGCCGGCATACCGACAGCTGGGCGAGCGCAAATGAGCCCCTTGCGGGCTCGCTGCGCTTGCCACGCAGCGGGTATGATGGCGCGCGCTATCTATTCTCCCTCCAGGGGGGTCGTGGACCCCCAAGAGGGAGAAAACATGTCGGTATGCTGTTCGGCGTGAGCCCGGCCGCCGGCAAACAGAAGACCACCCCTAGGTACCAGTTAGCCGAGAACACTCAGTTCAGAGCTTGATAAATGTGACTGACGGGTCTATTAGTAAGCCACAGAGAGATAAAGTGGATGGATATAAAGTACTGACAGTTAGGAGCTGCTTGGTTAGTACTTTATCTCTCTCCAAGGCTTAGTACATAGAGCCCTGAGTTTAAATATATTAAGTCTACTGAGCATTCAATACACATATGATAGTGTATATAACAATTAAGCATGATCCATTAGGCAATGACGTTCTCCATCATCATCTTCATCATTATTTATTTGCATGATGCCACAAATTCTGTAGTGCCTTATACAGCTGTACTTATATTTCATACCTAAAAGCAGTATACATACAGCAATAATAACTCATGTACATGGATACAGTGCGGAATAATAAGCGCTTGGATGCAGTTATCAAAACATATTGCATAATGGGGGTAATTCTGAGTTGATCGCAGCAGGAACTTTGTTAGCAGTTGGGCAAAACCATGTGCACTGCAGGGGGGGCAGATGTAACATGTGCAGAGAGAGTTAGATTTGGGTGAGGTGTGTTCAATCTGCAATCTAAATTGCAGTGTAAAAATAAAGCAGCCAGTATTTACCCTGCACAGAAACAAAATAACCCACCCAAATCTAACTCTCTGCACATGTTATATCTGCCCCCCCCCCCCCCCCCTGCAGTGCACATGGTTTTGCCCAACTGCTAAAAAATTTCCTGCTGCGATCAACTTGGAATTACCCCCACTATACATAACCATTCAGAATAGCACATAACGGGGCAAATAAGCATGCCATGGGGTGGTTTGGCTGGGGTGGTTTGCCTGCACCCCAGAGCTGAACCCCTATAATGTTAGGGACCTGTCCGATGAGGTCACCGTGAAGAAGGTGGGCAGGCTCATAAATTGGGACATCCATGACAAAGGACAAACAGCCAGGTAATACACAAATACATCCGTCCTTCCGGCAGCCGCACCACCACACACCCGCCCGCCCGCCCACCCACCCACCCACTGATTAAAGACAAAAATCACCCCCCCAAAAAAATGGCTGCTGGTGCGCTCTGGCCTGGGCACTTTGGCATGCCCGAGCCCGGGTAATCTGTACCCCCTTTCTCGGCACCACTGTCCGCAGTTGTTCATAATTGGGCACACTGGGGGGAAAGGGGGTGTCCGATGCCAGTAATCATCACAACCCTGTTCCGCCCCCTGTTCAACATCACGTTCCCCCAACAAGCCCCCATGCCGCTAAACGCGCCCGCTGTGCCCACCTACTGCCCCCAGAATGTTAGAAAATATGGTGGAGCTAGCTTAATACAACATTTCATAAAAATAAAGAGTAAATAAAACAGCCAAATAATATCAAGATAAAATAAAATATATGTGTCCCTAGAGCTCCCGGCCAAATAAACAGAATACGATGTTTCATGCATTGCTTCTACTTCTGTAGTAATGCGTCCAGCGTGATCGGAACATTTTTGTGAGTGATCAGAAATGTAGACACAGCCCTACGCTACAATTAGGACACAAGCACCCCTTTACTTGCAAACATAACGTATAATGCCATTCGGTTCCATAGGGTCAAAGTTCTACATTCAGACAGTAGCGCAGTGATCTTTTGTAGTTCCCAGGTTCATTGCTAATCTTTCCTAGCTGTGTATAGCATAATCTATCTTCCTTTATAGCTTTGCAGAGTGCAGACTCCATTCATGGGCAATAAAATCACGAAATACCCGTCAGCCCAACCTACCAATCAGTATGCCCAGGGTTTAAAGTGAGGGAGAACGAGGTGGAACTGAGTTCCACCACCTGTAATGGTAGGGGGAACTAGTTCCACCACCTCCATTGCCCTGCACAGTAATTCCAACTGAAGAACCTGCCCCATCACCTACATCAATAGGATGCAGGCGGCACTAATGTTACTGATGAGCTGCAGCCACCTCCCCCTTCCTCAGGTCCTGGTAGCTCCACGGTCCTCCATTTACAGCCCACCCCTCCTGGTACTCGCACACGCTGTGTCTGTTGGACAGCATTCATCCCCTCCTCAGGTCCCAGTGGTTTCCTTTTCCGGCACAGTGGATGTGATGTCATGCTGTCACCGCTGCTGAAGTGCAGAGGAGCCATGAAGAGGAGCAGGCTCTGTGCTTCTTGAAGACGAGAGGGGGCTGAAGAGACAAGAGAGGTGCGGAATCTGCTGGAGGGATACAGAGCATGGAGCTGCTGGAGGGACACAGACAGTGGGCTGCTGGAGTGACAGGCAGATATGTGTATAAGGGGCACTACTGTGGGCGTTATGTGTAAGGGGCACTACTACTGTGGAAATTGTGTATAAGGTGCACTACTGTGTGGCATAACGTGCATAAAGGGTACCATTGTGTAGTGCAATGTGAATAAAGTGCACTACTGAGTGACGTAACTTGACTAAGGGGCATTACTATGTGGTGTAATATACATCAGGGGCACTACATGTGGTGTAATGTGAATAAGATTGTGCTACTGTGTGGTGTAATTTGAACTGGGGGTACTATTATGTGATCACGCTGCTTCTTTGCTAGATCAAAGGGGGTAATTCTGAGTTGATTGCAGCAGGAACTTTGTTAGCAATTGGGCAAAACCATGTGCACTGCAAGGGGGGGGGGGGCAGATATAACATGTGCAGAGAGAGTTTGATTTGGGTGTGGTGAGTTCAATCTGCAATCTAAATTGCAGTGTAAAAATAAAGCAGCCAGTATTTACCCTGCACAGAAACAAAATAACCCACCCAAATCTAACTCTCTGCACATGTTACTTCTGCCCCACCTGCAGTGCACATGGTTTTGCCCAACTGCTAAAAAATTTCCTGCTGCGATCAATTTGGAATTACCCCCAATGTCCCAATGTGGGAAGTAGGGCACTAATTTATAGTTTTCAGGGAGGTGCCGGAAACAGTAGCACTGGCCCTGACTCCACTTAATGTAAGGGGGGAGTGTGGGGTAGGTGGCAGGGAAACTGAGTTCCACCACCTCTCCAGGACCACTTTTAGCCCTGAGTATGCCTAGCAGGACTCCTATATCTCCTGAATCGCAGTATCCCCATCAGTCTATCTATAACCATACTGTACTGTAGGTGAGATTTTGCTCCACAAATAAAATAATATCCCTGGTAAGTGTTTATTGTTTACCCTCCCCCACTGGTATGGAGCCACCAGTTGGTTTGGCATTGGGCGTTGGCATATTGATGCAATATAGCTAAAATAGGGATTGAAAAAAAGGACGACGGCACTCCCGCAAATCAGGGCAGTCGCACACGATGGCACTGCCGCCACCCAGTCCCTACCCCCAAATTTCACGGAAAGATAGATCCAGCCAAGTTCTGTTTGTCTCATAATAGGGAAACCATTAGGCTAAGGGGGTCATTCCGACCCGTTCGCACGCAGCGGTTCTTCGCTGAGGTGCGAACAGGTCGGAAATGCACATGCGCGGCGGTCACATTGCGTACAAGCGTCAAATGTGATCGCAGTGGCGATCGCAAGAAGATGGACAAGCGGGAGGCGTTCCGGGGTGGATACTCACCGTTTTCCAGGCGTGATGAGTCCAGTGCAGGCGTAGCGAGGGGTTTGGAGGGCGGATTTCTGACGCCAGGACCGGGGCCTTCGTCGCTGGATCCGTCGCACAGGGTAAGTAACTCTTACCCTGGTCATGTTTTGCAGGAAAGTTTTTTAGCATAGCAGGGCTGCACAAGCGATCGCAGCCCTGCAATGCTAAAATACACTCCCCCATAGGCGGAGATTAGTTGATCGCACCAGCAGCAAAAAGTTGCTTTGTGCGATCACCTCGGAATGAGGACCTAAATGCATAAATTTGCATCACGCACATTGCGTCGGTGCACAGAGATCCCGTTGACTCAGAAGTAGTCCCTAGGTGATTCTGAGTATCTCAGCTGTTCGTACTGCTCTATTATTTAGACGATTGGAGAATTTTAACATCGCTATTGGTATCAGGTATCTGCTTTTCTACTAGAGTGCCTTATGATGTCTTGTTGTAGATGAATAGGAACATTTGCTATCTCCAGACTATAGCCTGAGTGAGGGCAAGATTCAATGTTATCGCCCCCTGTCTCCCATCTAATGTGATGGGAGATCGCAGGGTGCGATATACAAATGTCCCCCGTGTTTGCGCAGATCGTGCCCATAGCAGTCGGGTTTAGCTGCGTAAAGCGGCTAAACCCGACTAAACCATTGGGCGACGTTTGGGTCACTTTTCGCGCATTTTAGCTCGCCACCCCCAGTGGTAGCGAGCTGAAGGGCTGATGTCACTCCCGCCGGTAGCCACATGTGAATGGCTACCGGCAGGCGTGATCATGGGCGGGAGGGGGGGGCGGACATTTGAATCTCGCCCTCGCCATGTTTATTTAAGCTAATTTATTGCTAGCTATGTCAGTGGGAAGTGCATTGGAGGTTGATAGCAATCATTTCTTAAAACACGTTTGGTCTCACTATTTAAAGATCATAGAAACAAAGAATTTGACAACAGATAAGAACCACTTGACCCATCTAGTCCTCCCGTGCCCGAAAAGGGTGTGTGGCCTATGAGAAAGGACGTGGCTTCACAGGAGGGTCTGTGCTGGTGAGCCACGCCCCTTTTCGTCAGTGAGGGGGCATAGCCAGCGCTCTATGAGCTGCTGGCATGCCCTCTCTCCCACTGTCCGCACGGAATGCGCACAGCGCCTATTCACCACTGCTCTGCTAAGCAGGGCAGCGAGAGACAGAGCCTCCCAACTGCCCCCCCCCCCCCCTCCACCGTGGGACACTGCGGCCCACGGGTGGGACAGCGGGACAGTCCTAAAAAACAGGACTGTCCCGCGAAAATCGGGACAATTGGGAGGTATGCCCACAGCGATAGCGAAACGCGGCTCCGCACGTCGCTATCGCTGGTGCTAGATTGGTCAATCTAGCAGGTCGCTTATTTCACCGCTGAATCTACTCCAGGGCTGGCCAAACCGGTCCTCGAGATCTACCAGCAGTTCATGTTTTCCAGGCCTCCTGGAGATCTGTAGGATTGTCAGTTAGGAATGAATGCAGCACATCTTAGTAATGACGACACCTGTGCACCAGCTAGGTGATCTGGAAAATGTGACCTGTTGGTAGATCTCGAGGACTGGTTTGGCCAGCACTGATCTACTCCATACTTCCTACAACGGTACTTAACGCACGGATGCTGCTGCCCTGCTGGTTATCAGGGCCGGATTAAGGGGTCTATTTATTAAAATTATTTTTACTAAAATAATGTGATGGGGGAGTGAAAACACCATTTTCACATTATATTAGTATCACCTGAATGTATTAAAGGGCATTTGGAGCAGTTTTCATGAAAAACTGCTCCAAACCCTTTAATTCACTTTTTTTTGGTTACCCACATCGCATTCCCTATACTTATAATGGGAAATGTGATGCGTCCGAATTTACAACAAAAAAAAAGTGAAAAAATACCGCAGTGTGCCCTGTGATAATCGCGGCAGCTCAGGCTGGCGAGTTCACAGGGCAGCACTGCGAAAAGCACCGTTTTGCCCAGCTTTCTCTGCGCACATCGTCTATTCACAGATGACAGAGGGAGAGGGGGCGTGGTAGCAGCTCACAGAGTGCTGGGCATTCCCCCTCAGTGACAAAAACGGGGGGGGGGGGTGGTGTGTGCGATCGCGGCACTCCCGTGGAGCCACACACCCTTTCAGATAAGCCACGCCCTTTCAAACGTCGGGCGCGGCTTCGCCGCGCAGATGGCCCTCTGCCCAAGGAGCCAATGTTGGGAGGTATGTACTGTACATGTATAAAAACACATATACAGACTTGGACAAAGTTTGTGTCTCTTTTCCCCCCCCTCTCAGCAACTCACATCCACGCTTTATATATTTAATGATCCCCCCATCTCTTATGTATGATCCCCTACCCCTTCAATATTTAATGATCCCACCTCATATCAATCTTGTATATACACTGCTCAAAAAAATAAAGGAAACACTTAAACAACAAAATGTAACTCCAAGTCAATCACACTTCTGTGAAATCAAACTGTCCACTTAGGAAGCAACACTGATTGACAATCAATTTCACATGCTGTTGTGCAAATAGAATAGACAACAGGTGGAAATTATAGGCAATTAGCAAGACACCCCCAATAAAGGAGTTGTTCTGCAGGGGGTAACCACAGACCACTTCTCAGCTCCTATGCTTTCTGGCTGATGTTTTGGTCACTTTTGAAGCTGGCGGTGCTTTCACTCTAGTGGTACAACCCACACAAGTGGCTCAGGTAGTGCAGCTCATCCAGGATGGCACATCAATTTGAGCTGTGGCAAGAAGGTTTGCTGTGTCTGTCAGCGTAGTGTCCAGCACATGGAGGCGCTACCAGGAGACAGGCCAGTACATCAGGAGACGTGGAGGAGGCCGTAGGAGGGCAACAACCCAGCAGCAGGACCGCTACCTCCGCTTTTGTGCAAGGAGGAACAGCAGGAGCACTGCCAGAGCCCTGTAAAATGACCTCCAGCAAGCCACAAATGTGCATGTGTCTACTCAAACGATCAGAAACAGACTCCATGAGGGTGGTATGAGGGCCCAACGTCCACAGGTGGGGGTTGTGCTTACAGCCCAACACCGTGCAGGACATTTGGCATTTGCCCGAGAACACCAAGATTGGCAAAATTGCCACTGGTGCCCTGTGCTCTACACAGATGAAAGCAGGTTCTCACTGAGCACATGTGACAGATGTGACAGAGTCTGGAGACACCAAGGAGAACGTTCTGCTGCCTGCAACATCCTCCAGCATGACCGGTTTGGCAGTGGGTCAGTAATGGTGTGGGGTGGCATTTCTTGGGGGGGCCGCACAGCCCTCCATGTGCTCGCCAGAGGTAGCCTGTCTGCCATTAGGTACCGAGATGAGATCCTCAGACCCCTTGTGAGACCCTATGCTGGTGCAGTTGGCACTGGGTTCCTCCTAATGCTAGACCTTGTCAAAGTCAGAAAAATATCACGCTGCACATTGCCATATATGCACCTCATGCGTGTGCCCGCTGCACGTGCATGAGCTCTCCCGTGCGTGCGTATACTCGCGGTCGCATGCACTCGCAGCCGCGCGGTATGCGCATTTACGGTAGAGTTTGTGTGCGTCTAGCGGGCGACTCAATCGTAACATAATTTAGTCATATAATGTATTTTGTAGATTATGGTCCCTTTGATAGAATCTGAAAGTTTAGTTAATATAGCATGTTCGGGGACAAAGAGATTCCTCTTTGTTTGATACGAAGGGTCAGACAGGGGTTACACAGTGGTGTTTAGTATCCATCGGAAGAGAATATAATTAGCAATATTCCGGTGTTGGTTTGAAGCGGATTACTCGCTCGTGCGTATAGTTATGGACATAAGAAGTTTATGGACATTTACTATATTTGCACTTTATTACCCATGCGGCGGGAAACCCAGTTTCCCTCCCACCTGAGCAGTTTGAAATAGTCACAGCCCACCTGTATGAACCAACCTATGACCTTTTGTTATAATGCGGAGACGGATTCCTGTGTCCAATGAACAATAAGAATGTAGGGACCATTGTACTGTACTGTGTGTAAGTGTATATAAAGACAAGCCGATCTGGGCCAGCTCTCTACTCTTTTCAACGGTTCTCATCACTGATAATCGGGAGCTGGATATCCAGAAAGGCGCTTGCGATTGTTTCCCCTTGTGCGTAAGTTCTCTGCAACCATATTTATCTCCTATTTTGTTGTAAGCCATTCTCTCTCTCCTTCCCCTTAAATGTAATTGTGTCTTTGTTGTATTTTAACGTGTAGTAACTCGGTTAGGTATTTTATGTTAGTTTGGTAGTGTATAACTTGTATTGTGTATTCTTTTGCGATTGAACGTTCATTCATTCCCTTAAAAGGTGTTAGACCCTTAGACCGGTATTTGAGTGTTTATTGTATTGCTAAAGGGTTCTCAGAGCGTAAGAATCGCTCATACAGCTTTCTAACTAACAAGGTTACACTGTGTTGCATTTACACCTTATCACTGCACAAAGGTTTACAATATAAGTACATTGTTTATGATATTGTTACAAAGGTTTAACTCTGTGAGCGTCAGCGCCGCTCGTGATCTCCTCGTGGTCTCGAGCGTCCGCTACGCTGATAGCGTATCATTACGGTAATCGGCAGCCTATAGCGTGCTTGCCTTTACGCATTAAGCCGTGAGCGAACGTGCCGCTCGTGCGTCTCGTCCGCGGCTAAGCGTCCGCTACGCTGAGTACGTACCCTTACGGTACCACATACTCCAATAGCGTACTGAGTCTCTTAACCTTTTAGCGTGTTTAATATAGGATAAATATTAGGCTTTGTCAACCTCATGTGGCTGGAGTGTGTCAACAGTTCCTGCAAGACGAAGGCATTGATGCTATGGACTGGCCCGCCCGTTCCCCAGACCTGGATCCAATTGAGCACATCTGGGACATCATGTCTCGCTCCATCCACCAATGCCACGTTGCACCACAGACTGTCCAGAAGTTGGCGGATGCTTTAGTCCAGGTCTGGGAGGAGATCCCTCAGGAGACCATCCGCCACCTCATCAGGAGCATGCCCAGGCATTGTAGGGTGGTCATACAGGCACGTGGAGGCCACACACACTACTGAGCCTCATTTTGACTTGTTTTAAGGACATTACATCAAAGTTGGATCAGCCTGTAGTGTGTTTTTCCACTTTCATTTTGAGTGTGACTCCAAATCCAGACCTCCATGGGTTAATAAATTTGATTTCCATTGATAATTTTTGTGTGATTTTGTTGTCAGCACATTCAACTATGTAAAGAACAAAGTATTTAATAATAGGATTTTAATACCTAACGGTAAATCCTTTTCTCTTAGTCCGTAGAGGATGCTGGGGACTCCGTAAGGACCATGGGGTATAGACGGGATCCGCAGGAGACATGGGCACACTATAAGACTTTGAATGGGTGTGAACTGGCTCCTCCTTCTATGCCCCTCCTCCAGACCTCAGTTATACCCCTTTCACATCGCACAAATAACCCGGTATCGACACGGCATATTGCCGTGTCGAAACGGGTCAGTGTGCGATGTGAAAGCTCCTTTGCTGAATTAGCGGGTCGCCTGACCCGGTAATTCAACCCGGTAAAAAAGAAGGGTTATTACCGAGTTGAATACCGGGTCAGGTGCAGTGTGAATGGGAGCCGTTCCGATGCGACACGGCTCCCATTCACAGCATAGGGAGAGGCGGCGCAGGAGATGAGCTCATCTCCCAGCGCCGCCTCCACCCCCGCCCCTGCTGCTGCTGCGCCCCCCGCTGCTATGGCAACCGACCCGGTATATTGCCAGGTCGGAAAGCCAGCAAAGGAGCGCAAATGCCGGATCCCACCCGGTAAGGACACGTTTCTCTTATCGGGTGGGATCCGGCATTTGCGATCTGAAAGCAGCATTAGAAAACTGTGCCCAGGGAGACGGACATTTTGAGGAAAGAATTTATTGTTTAAACACGGTGAGTGTCGTACCAGCTCACACCATGAACATACTGCAACACGTGGCATTTAATAGAATACCAGCCAACGGTATGAACAATACACAGCCACATGCTGAAAGAATATGTAACACAACCTGTGTGTCAACACAACCAACAATAAGACACCGCATGCCATGGCATGAAACAACGTCAGCAACAGCCTGACAGAAAAGAAACACCACAAGAGTGTAACCATAACCAATAACTGCAGACACAATACGCACTGGGACGGGCGCCCAGCATCCTCTACGGACTAAGAGAAAAGGATTTACCGGTAGGTATTAAAATCCTATTTTCTCATACGTCCTAGAGGATGCTGGGGACTCCGTTTGGACCATGGGGTTTATACCAAAGCTCCAGACCGGGCGGGAGAGTGCAGACGACTCTGCAGCACCGATTGAGCAAACAAAAGGTCCCCATCAGCCAGGGTATCAAACTTGTAGAGCATAGCAAAAGTGTTTGAACCCGACCAAGTAGCCGCTCGGTAAAGTCGAACCGCCGAGACTCCTTGGCATCCGCACAAGAAGAGCCCATCTTCCTAGTACAATGGGTCTCCACCGACTTCGGCAACAGCAATCCAGCCGTAGAACAAGCATGTCAAATCGTATCACAGATCAGCGTGTAACAGACTGCATAGATGCAGGCGCCCCAATCATGCTGGGAGCATACCGGACAGAGTCTCTGTTTCCCCAATCTGAGCCAAGTTGGAGACCTAAATATTCAAAGCCCCGACTACATCGAGAGACTTTGAATCAGATAATGCCTAAGTAACCACCGGCATCAAAATAGGTTGATTTCTGCGAAACCCAGAAACCACTTTTAGCAGAACTATTATCCGAGTTCTCAAATCCTCTCTATCCACATGGAAGATCAAACAGGGCTCTTGTGAGACAAAGCCGGTACTTCCGACACCAGCCTTGCGGACGCTAAAGCCAATAGCATGACTACCTTCCAAGAGAGAAATTTTAACACAACCTTTCATAAAGGTTCCAATCAGTGTGACACAAGAAAACACAACACCACGTCAAGGTCCCACGGTGTCAACGGGGCACCAATGGAGGAAGGATGTGCAGTATTCCTTTCACGAAGGTCCGAACTTCCGGAAAGGTTGCCAATTCTTTCTTGAAAGCAAATTTATAAATCCAAAATCGCACTTAATGGAGCCTAACTTTGGGCCTGCACCCACACCTGCTTGCAAAAAAATGGAGAAGAATGACCCAGCTGAAAGTCTTCCGTAATAGCCCTCTTGGATTCCCACCAAGACACATATTTTCTCCAAGCACGGTGGTAAGGCTTTGCCGTTACTTCTTTTCTAGCCATAAGAAGTGTGGAAATGACTTCACTGGGAATACCCTTTCTGGATAGGATATGGCGTTCAACCGCCACACCGTCAAACGCAGCCGCGGTAAGTCTTGATACACGCCCGGATCTTGCTGTGACCTAGATCCTCACGTAGAGGAAGAGGCCAGGGATCTTCTATGAGTAACTCTTGAAGATCTGCATACCAAGGCCTCCTTGGTTAGACCGGAACAATGAGGATCGCCTGAACCTTTGTTCTTCTTACGTTTATCACCTTTCGAAGAGTGAAAGCGGAGGGGACACATATACCAACTGAAAACACCCAAGGTGCCCCGAGGACGTCCACTGCTATAGCTTGAGTGTCCCCTGACCCGGACCAATATCCCTAAGATCTCTCGTTGAGGCGAGACGCCAACATGTCCACTTGAGGTACTCCTCAAAGACTTGTCACTTCAGTGAAAACTTCTCGATGACGACTGTATTCCTCCCGGATGGAGCTCACATCTGCAGAGGAATTTATTTCTCCGTCGTTCACATCCGGAACAAAGACTGCTAATATAGCATTTACCAGTCTTTCTACCCAGCAGCAAACCTTTTTCGGCATTTGTCATTGCCACTTTGCTCCTTGTTCCGCCGTAGCGGCTTACTACCACCACTGCTGTCAAGTCGTCCGACAGAATTAACACGGGCAGATCACGAAGCATATGTTCATTGAAAATAACTCTTAATCCAAGAAAGCGTATTGCAGACAAGCTTCTCCGCTTGACCTTTTCCTCTGGAAATACTTCCCTTGCAAGGACTGCTCCCCAGTCTCAGAGATCTGCATACATGGACACCAGGATCACATCTTGGATTCCGAACCTTCGCCCCTCTAGGAGGTGAGAACTGAGCAGACACCACAGGAGCGATATCCTGGCCATTAGGATTATATTCCGGCTCATGTGCAGGTGAGACGGACCACATTTCCAACTGGCCCCGTGAAAACCACTCTGGCATTTGACCTGCTCACCGAAAAGGCCTCTTAGGTCCTCAGCATCAACAGACATATTGATGGATTGTCACTGCAAATCTGATCCGACTCCGGATCCTCAGACCTCTTTCCACAGGAACACACAGAACTTCAACCGTTCCGTATCTACTGTGATACCCACCACCGACGTCTGCGTCGTTGGGAACAACAGCCTTCCCCTGTGTTGAAGAACAGTCAGATAGAAAACAACGATTTGCACCACTTGTGTCTTGACTTCGCCTTAATCATGGGGGTTTTCCAGTACAGAATAACAATGGCTCTTACTATTGAAAGAATACCATCCTACTGTCATCACTCCGGTGAAATAGCAAAGACAATCCTGGATATCAACCCAGGTATCAACTTCGTAAGGAGAAATCTTTGTTTTTTTGTTTTGTTTTTTTAACAGGGACAGCAGGACAATGCCCTGAACCTGACGCAACTCTGGTATGGCGTCGCGTACTACCTCCCCTTCCAGAGGGGAATGGCAAGATCTATTTTAAAAAATCAGTGAGGGGAGACATCTGTAAATGCCAGAATGTCCCCCTTTGGATTCTATAATTTACTCACAGGTCCAAGTCCATTCCCGGACTGACTGAAAAGCAGTAGACGAGTTCCCACCGGAGTGGGCTCCAGCCAGGCAGACCCAGCGACATGCGGTGGATGTGGTAAAAACAGAAACGACATCCGCTTCTGCGAACCTAACAAGGCTGCAGAACTCTTACCTTTTCACCTTCCACTATCTGCACCGAAAGGGAAAAAAGAACTGTATCGAACCGGTTAAAATGACTGCATCCCACAACAGAATGCGTCCCCAACCCTTGCGAGGGAATCTAACTCACGAAGTTAGGCTTACCAGTGGTATCCGCCGAGATTGACTGAACTGAGGCATCCCCAAACAGCGGTACACCATCCCAGGAAAAAACTCCAGTATCTCTCGGAGTTATCCTCAGCATTCCCCCGGCCACACCTATTCGCACGGCAACCTGCCGCAATGTTATAGAGAAGAATCAACGGGGGGTCATTCCGAGTTGTTCGCTCGGTAAATTTTTTCGCATCGCAGCGATTTTTCGCTTAGTGCGCATGCGCAATGTTCGCACTGCGACTGCGCCAAGTAAATTTGCTATACAGTTAGGTATTTTACTCACGGCTTTTTCTTCGTTCAGGCGATCGGAGTGTGATTGACAGGAAGTGGGTGTTTCTGGGCGGAAACAGGCTGTTTTATGGGCGTGTGGGAAAAAACGCTACCGTTTCTGGGAAAAACGCGGGAGTGCTGGAGAAACGGAGGAGTGTCTGGGCGAACGCTGGGTGTGTTTATGACGTCAAACCAGGAACGACAAGCACTGAACTGATCGCAGATGCCGAGTAAGGTTGAAGTTACTCAGAAACTGCTAAGAGGTGTGTAATCGCAATTTTGAGAATCTTTCGTTCGCAATTTTACTATGCTAAGATTCACTCCCAGTAGGCGGCGGCTTAGCGTGTGTAAAGCTGCTAAAAGCAGCTTGCGAGCGAACAACTCGGAATGAGGGCCAACATAAGGAACATCCCCTCTCTCATTAGGGTAATTCTATCGGATGCCTTTCCGAATATAAACACTCCCCCATGTGCATGTAATGCAAATAACTCCAAAGCATAGAAATAAAATATCACTTAGCTTCCTGTATATGATCCGTTATGACAGGGCTCCTCATCGACCAGGAGTTGACTTTCACAGTATTCTATCCGCGACGGGAAAAGAATAAACATTCGGACTCTTTGAGAGGATCTGAGACCAACTCTACACGGCCGACCTAGAGCTTTATCAACAGAGCGACCAGCACATGGGAAGGAATACTTTTACTTCAGCATTCATTATAAATCATAATATGAATATATATAACGTAATACACAAATACACACAGATCCTAAATATATATATATATATATAACATACATATAAGCGGATTATCCGGAACCGTCGGGTCCCTAGCGACAATAATGTGTTTTGAATGTGTATGACCATGTACTGAACGCCCCAGTTGTGGATCTACCAGGAAACGTTATGGTCGACAGAAAACCCAGTATTCGTCGACAGCAGGGATTAATAACCAGGCAAAATAACATTCTAGCAACCCAGAGGGGTCCACGGGAAGTATACATATATAATTTTAATAACACTCCCCCATATATACTACCATGTCTGTGTTCGAGCTACAGGCCCATGGAACTGTACCATACATATAAATATACTAGGTGCTTCATCGTGCCCTACGGGCGCTCTTCACACCGTCGCAAGGGGCTACGCCCCCTTAACCCTTGCATGCCTTTCTGGGGTTTAATATTTGTATTATATGGAGTATTACCTGCATTCCTGTTAGTGGTTAAATATTGCACAATGAAAGGGCGTGCGATGGTGAAGGAGGCGCAGCCCCTTGCCTCGGCGTGAACAGCACCTGAATGCCACGATGTACAGAATGTAGCGGGTGCGGGGGGGGGACTGCGGGTGGGGGAGGGGCAGAGGAGTGGGGGCTGCAGATGGGCGAGGGGTCCGGAGGCACTGCAGGTGGGGGAGCAGCAGGGGTGCCACGGGTGGGGGAGGGGCAGGTGCGGGGATGTTGCGGATGTGTAATACCCTGAAACTGTAAGCACAAATCAACTGTGGCACTACAGGTGCCAGCATGACTTTAATAAAAGTAAAATGTTTGCTGAAGTTGCATAGCACTGAGCCAGCAGCCTACAGCTTGCAGCACAGAAGGGGTTAATAGCCCAACTCACAGTAAGACAGATCTGTCTGCAAAAAGCAAATGCAAGACTCCCCAAGTTGCAACTCAGGGCAGGAAATCCCAGATAGAATTTCTCCCTGGGAGTAAAAGGTTATAAAAGGCTGTCATGCAGCAGCAGCATGGTCTTTGCAGCCTGGTGTCTTTGCAGCCCAGAAGCACGTGTGTTAGCTAGCAGAAACATGGTGGATTATCTGGAAAGAGGTAGCCCCAGTGAGGGCTGCCCACATGTTTAGGTGGGGAGAGATGCCAGCCACAGCAAGGCACCTGACAGAAGTAGACACTGCAGTGTGAGGGCAGCAGTACTCAGAATCCAGTGAGAGGGTGATGCAGTGAGAAGAATGTGCCATAGGTGTGTCTCATGAGAAGAGGTATCTGGGGAGTGGTCGGAAGCCACGCGGCATGATTAGAAGCCCCCCATGGACAAGAGTCCTCGCTAGGACAGAGAGAGCCGGTAACCTGGTATGTGTAGCACTACTGGTCACAGAATGCCCTGGTACGTAATGCTGTTTGCCATATTCATGCCGCTGTAATTAAGTGATGCGCTGGAGGAGGTGCCCTGATATGTGGTCTAATGTAACCGTTATGCTTTGTGCTGGAGGAGATGCATTAAGAAGTTATCTCTGCTTTGATGTTAAAATAAACTTTATTCTGTTTATGAGATGGACTGGCGCCCAATTCTTTATGCGCTGCACCGACACCTGTAGTCCACTCCCACAATGCACCTGTAATTAAACACCTGATTATTCAGGGGACCCTCTGGTATCTGTGCCTGAACCCATGACTAGCCGGGGCAGAGTAAGTGTGATGCACTATATACAGTGACTGCGGCTGTTGCATACCTAGTACCAGTGGGGTTTTACAGATGGGAGAAGGGTTCCGGAGGTGCTGTGGGATGGGAAGGGGCGGGGGTGCCGGGGGTGGGGTAGGGGTTCCGGAGGCACCGCGGGTGGGGGAGGGGCAGGTGCGGTGGTGCGGCGGAAGGGGTCCGGAGGAGCTACAGGTGGTGGAGGGGCAGGAGCGGGGGTGCCGTGGGTGGGGGAGGGGTGGATGAGGGGGGGGACGCGGATGGAGGAGGGTGTCTGCAGATGCTGTGGGTGGAGGGGGGCCAGGTGTGGGGGGAGACATATATGGGGGGTGGATGGTGGAGGGGGTCTGGTGGTGCTGTGGGTGGTGAAGGGGCGAGGGAGTGGGAGCCGCGGGTGGTGTAGGGGGTCTGGAGGCACAGCGTGTGGGGGAGGGGTGGGGTGCCGCATGTGGTGGAGGGGAAGGTGCGGAGGTGTGGTGCATTGGGGAGGGGTCTGGAGGCGCTGCGTGTACTGTACCTGCCAAAAAGGTAGTTGGAGGGTATGCAGTAATAGGGCCAGGACAGGGGTGACAGGGTCAGAACGGGGTGACGGGGCGATGGGGCCAGGACAGGGGTGACGGGGCCAGGACAGAAATGACAGGGACAGGATAGGTGTGACAGGGCCAGGGTAGGGGCGGTAGGACCAGGACAGGGGTGACAGGGCCAGGATAGGGTTGACAGGCAAGCACAGGGGTGACAGGGCCAGGATAGGGGTGACAGGGCCAGGATAAGGGTGACAGGGCCAGGATAAGGGTGACAGGGCAAGGCCAGGGGTGACAGGGACATGACAGAACACAGGGCACGGGAGAGATTAGTATTAGGGACAAAACAGTGGTGACAGATAGATGTGTCTTACCGGAGTCACTACTGCTGGCTGCTGCTGTTCCACTCCAACCTGTTGGGATCTGCTGCTGGTGGAGACTTGGCATGGCTGACTCTCTCAGGCTGGAGTCCTGCTTCCTCTGCCCGTCCGCATCCCCCCCCCCCTCTCCCCCCCACTCCTCAGTCACACAGCGCGGACCTCGTGCGACTGCCGGGCACTGTGGTAAGGGGAGACTGGGAGTGACTGGTTAGCCCCCAGGAGACACTGCGGCTGGAGGGAGGAGGGGGTCATAGCATGCACGCGGCGCGGACCTCGCGGCTGCCGGGCTCTGTGGTAAGGGGAGACTGGGAGTGACTGGTTAGCCCCCAGGAGACGCTGCGGCTGGAGGGAGGAGGGGGTCATAGCATGCACGCGGCGTGGACCTCGCGGCTGCCGGGCACTGTGGTAAGGGGAGACTGGGAGTGACTGGTTAGCCCCCAGGAGATGCTGCGGCTGGAGGGAGGAGGGGGTCGGAGCCTGCAAGCAGCGTGGACTTCTGCAGCGCTGCCCGCCGGCTAAAGTGTGTGAAGGAGCTGGGCGCACCTCACTGCGGGCGGCAGCACTGCAGCTAGAGGTGGGGTTGCCGGCCCTGGAGATAACAGAGGCAGTACGAAACTAAGAAGCGTGGAGTGTGCCAGAAAGTGACGCTCCTCTGCGCCAGAGAGACCCTGCTGAGTTTGCTGATGTGGGGGGTCAAGCACACAGTGCGCACAGCGTTTATTTAGTAAATACAGAGGGAGAGGGGGCATCAGGGGGTACGGATTAAGGGGGGGTTCCGGCAGCAGAGCCGGATTAAGTGGGGGGGGGGGGCAGGGGGTATGTACCGCGGGCCCCACAGTTTTAGGGGCCCCCGGCTGGAGTAGCTCTGTCCCAGCTCTGAAGCTCCCCCGTCCTGCCAGCAACAGCATTGTGCTACAGTCAGCACACGCTGCTGCATGTTGGCAGGTCTGTGGTGTTGCAGGGAGGCAGCAGCCTCCCTGCTTTCTTCTGCCTGTGCGGGTGTGTAGGGGGGAGCGACCACCCCCTCTGGATTTACCCCTAGCTGAGGGGCCAAAATCCCATTTAAAAAAAACAACAATTCCCGGAATTTGCATAAGGGGGTGTGGCCACGCGGGCTCTATTAGGCCACGCCCCCAAATCCACAGCAGGCACAGCAATGAGATAGGGCCCCCTTGTCTCAAGTGCCCTGGGCCCCCCGGACTCATAATCCGCCCCTGGGGGCATGCCAGCAGCTCACAGAGCGCTGGGCATGCCCCCTCACTGACGAAAATGGGGCGTGGCTCGTGCGAAGCCATGCCCACTTGTGTTTGGAAACGCCCCCTTTTCGCCGCACGTGTGTCCCTCCTTCTGCCTGAAGAAAGCTGGGAGGTATGCACCCCTGTCTGCCTGAAGAAAGCTGGGAGGTATGCACCCCTGCCTGTGCCATGCCCATACCATCTGCTTCTGCTCCTAGTCTCCTATAGATTTGCCCAGATCTGTGACTCATTTGACTAACTCCGCCCAGTGTTGTGACTCCACCCAGCGTTAGCAAATGAGGCACAAAGTCACAGATCTGGGCTATTATATAGGAGATATACAGGTATAAGGCAGTTACAGCATGTTAATTAATACCCAGTAATAACAGTTGGTGCCGACAGGGTCACCCACACACTACTGTGTCTCCCATACAGTGTTTACTTTTTACAAGCATACTACTACCGACCTGCTGACACTGCATCTACTGAATGAAGTACCAACAGGCGTCGGCGATGCCGACAGTGAACCCCACAGGTGTTTGTGACAGAGCACTCATGCATGTCGGCATATGTGGATTGAAAAAAGCTTTACTGGGTATATCTGACAGGGAGCACACAGAGATATATGCACAACAATGATCACATGCCCATTATCTAAAAATAGTGCTATATCTCTCTCTATATAGCACTAAAACACTGTTGCCCCCCCCCCCCCCCCCCCCCCCACCTCGTTTGCCCTGTACATTGCTTTTGGCTAGTGATGAGCGGGTCCGGTTCCTCGGAAACCGAACTACCCCGAACTTCACCCATTTTACACGGGTCCGAGGCATACTTGGATTCTCCCGTATGGCTCGGTTAACCCGAGCGCGCCCGATTGTCATCATCCCGCTGTCGGATTCTCGCGAGATTCGGATTCTATATAAGCAGCCGCGCGTCGCCGCCATTTTCACTCGTGCATTGGAAATGTTAGGGAGAGGACGTGGCTGGCGTCCTCTCCGTGTATTGTTGATGCAAATATTTGTGCTTGCTTATTGCTTAATTGTGGGGACTGGGGAGCAGCTGTATATAGGAGGAGTACAGTGCAGAGTTTTGCTGATCAGTGACCACCAGTTTTATCCGTTCTCTGCCTGAAAAAAAATGCTCCTTATCTGTGCTCAGTGTGCTGCATATATCTGTGCTAACACTGCTTTATTGTGGGGACTGGGGACCACCAGTATATTTTATAGGAGGAGTACAGTGCAGAGTTTTGCTGACAGTGACCACCAGTATACGTTGTCTGCCTGAAAAACACTCCATATCTGTGCTCAGTGTGCTGCATATATCTGTGCTCACACTGCTTTATTGTGGGGACTGGGGACCACCAGTATATATAGGAGGAGTACAGTGCAGAGTTTTGCTGACCAGTGACCACCAGTATACGTTGTCTGCCTGAAAAACACTCCATATCTGTGCTGCATTGTAGTATATAGTAGAGATGAGCGGGTTCGGTTCCTCGGAATCCGAACCCGCCCGAACTTCAGCTTTTTTTACACGGATCCGAGCGACTCGGATCTTCCCGCCTTGCTCGGTTAACCCGAGCGCGCCCGAACGTCATCATGACGCTGTCGGATTCTCGCGAGGCTCGGATTCTATCGCGAGACTCGGATTCTATATAAGGAGCCGCGCGTCGCCGCCATTTTCACACGTGCATTGAGATTGATAGGGAGAGGACGTGGCTGGCGTCCTCTCCATTTAGATTAGAAGAGAGAGAGTGAGATTGAGACAGAGACACTTGATTTACTGGAGCTTAGGAGTACTAGAGAGTGCAGAGTTTACTAGTGACTGACCACTGACCAGTGACCACCAGTGCAGTTTTATTTAATATAATCCGTTCTCTGCCTGAAAAAAACGATACACAGTGACTCAGTCACATACCATATCTGTGCTCAGCCCAGTGTGCTGCATCATCTATGTATAATATCTGACTGTGCTCACACAGCTTAATTGTGGGGGAGACTGGGGAGCAGTTATAGGTTATAGCAGGAGCCAGGAGTACATATTATTAAAATTAAACAGTGCACACTTTTGCTGCAGGAGTGCCACTGCCAGTGTGACTGACCAGTGACCTGACCACACTGACCACCAGTATAGTATACTATATTGTGATTGCCTGAAAAAGTTAAACACTCGTCGTGTGACTTGTGTGGTGTTTTTTTATTCTATAAAAAACTCATTCTGCTGACAGACAGTGTCCAGCAGGTCCGTCATTATATAATATATACCTGTCCGGCTGCAGTAGTGATATATATATATTTTTTATATCATTATTTATCATCCAGTCGCAGCAGACACAGTACGGTTGTTCACGGCTGTAGCTACCTCTGTGTCGGCACTCGGCAGTCCATCCATAATTGTATACCACCTACCCGTGGTTTTTTTTTCTTTCTTCTTTATACATACTACATCTCATTATCATCCAGTCTATATTAGCAGCAGACACAGTACAGTACGGTAGTCCACGGCTGTAGCTACCTCTGTGTCGGCACTCGGCAGTCCATCCATAATGGTATACCACCTACCCGTGGTTTTTTTTTTCTTCTTTATACATACTACATCTCATTATCATCCAGTCTATATTAGCAGCAGACACAGTACAGTACGGTAGTCCACGGCTGTAGCTACCTCTGTGTCGGCACTCGGCAGTCCATCCATAATTGTATACCACCTACCCGTGGTTTTTTTTTCTTTCTTCTTTATACATACTACATCTCATTATCATCCAGTCTATATTAGCAGCAGACACAGTACAGTACGGTAGTCCACGGCTGTAGCTACCTCTGTGTCGGCACTCGGCAGTCCGTCCATAATTGTATACCACCTACCCGTGGTTTTTTTTTTCTTTCTTCTTTATACATACTACATCTCATTATCATCCAGTCTATATTAGCAGCAGACACAGTACAGTACGGTAGTCCACGGCTGTAGCTACCTCTGTGTCGGCACTCGGCAGTCCATCCATAATTGTATACCACCTACCCGTGGTTTTTTTTTTCTTCTTTATACATACTACATCTCATTATCATCCAGTCTATATTAGCAGCAGACACAGTACAGTACGGTAGTCCACGGCTGTAGCTACCTCTGTGTCGGCACTCGGCAGTCCGTCCATAATTGTATACCACCTACCCGTGGTTTTTTTTTTCTTTCTTCTTTATACATACTACATCTCATTATCATCCAGTCTATATTAGCAGCAGACACAGTACGTTAGTCCACGGCTGTAGCTACCTCTGTGTCGGCACTCGGCAGTCCATCCATAATTGTATACCACCTACCCGTGGTTTTTTTTTTCTTCTTTATACATACTACATCTCATTATCATCCAGTCTATATTAGCAGCAGACACAGTACAGTACGGTAGTCCACGGCTGTAGCTACCTCTGTGTCGGCACTCGGCAGTCCATCCATAATTGTATACCACCTATCCGTGGTTTTTTTTTCTTTCTTCTTTATACATACTACATCTCATTATCATCCAGTCTATATTAGCAGCAGACACAGTACAGTACGGTAGTCCACGGCTGTAGCTACCTCTGTGTCGGCACTCGGCAGTCCGTCCATAATTGTATACCACCTACCCGTGTTTTTTTTTTTCTTTCTTCTTTATACATACTACATCTCATTATCATCCAGTCTATATTAGCAGCAGACACAGTACAGTACGGTAGTCCACGGCTGTAGCTACCTCTGTGTCGGCACTCGGCAGTCCGTCCATAATTGTATACCACCTACCCGTGGTTTTTTTTTCTTTCTTCTTTATACATACATACTACATCTCATTATCAACCAGTCTATATTAGCAGCAGACACAGTACAGTACGGTAGTCCACGGCTGTAGCTACCTCTGTGTCGGCACTCGGCAGTCCATCCATAATTGTATACCACCTACCCGTGGTTTTTTTTTCTTCTTTATACATACTACATCTCATTATCATCCAGTCTATATTAGCAGCAGACACAGTACAGTACGGTAGTCCACGGCTGTAGCTACCTCTGTGTCGGCACTCGGCAGTCCGTCCATAATTGTATACCACCTACCCGTGGTTTTTTTTTCTTTCTTCTTTATACATACTACATCTCATTATCATCCAGTCTATATTAGCAGCAGACACAGTACAGTACGGTAGTCCACGGCTGTAGCTACCTCTGTGTCAGCACTCGGCAGTCCATCCATAATTGTATACCACCTACCCGTGGTTTTTTTTTTCTTCTTTATACATACTACATCTCATTATCATCCAGTCTATATTAGCAGCAGACACAGTACAGTACGGTAGTCCACGGCTGTAGCTACCTCTGTGTCGGCACTCGGCAGTCCATCCATAATTGTATACCACCTACCCGTGGTTTTTTTTTCTTTCTTCTTTATACATACATACTACATCTCATTATCAACCAGTCTATATTAGCAGCAGACACAGTACAGTACGATAGTCCTTGGCTGTAACTACCTCTGTGTCGGCACTCGGCAGTCCATCCATAATTGTATACTAGTATCCATCCATCTCCATTGTTTACCTGAGGTGCCTTTTAGTTGTGCCTATTAAAATATGGAGAACAAAAATGTTGAGGTTCCAAAATTAGGGAAAGATCAAGATCCACTTCCACCTCGTGCTGAAGCTGCTGCCACTAGTCATGGCCGAGACGATGAAATGCCAGCAACGTCGTCTGCCAAGGCCGATGCCCAATGTCATAGTACAGAGCATGTCAAATCCAAAACACCAAATATCAGTAAAAAAAGGACTCCAAAACCTAAAATAAAATTGTCGTCGGAGAAGCGTAAACTTGCCAATATGCCATTTACCACACGGAGTGGTAAGGAACGGCTGAGGCCCTGGCCTATGTTCATGGCTAGTGGTTCAGCTTCACATGAGGATGGAAGCACTCAGCCTCTCGCTAGAAAAATGAAAAGACTCAAGCTGGAAAAAGCACAGTAAAGAACTGTGCGTTCTTCGAAATCCCAAATCCACAAGGAGAGTCCAATTGTGTCGGTTGCGATGCCTGACCTTCCCAACACTGGACGTGAAGAGCATGCGCCTTCCACCATTTGCACGCCCCCTGCAAGTGCTGGAAGGAGCACCCGCAGTCCAGTTCCTGATAGTCAGATTGAAGATGTCAGTGTTGAAGTACACCAGGATGAGGAGGATATGGGTGTTGCTGGCGCTGGGGAGGAAATTGACCAGGAGGATTCTGATGGTGAGGTGGTTTGTTTAAGTCAGGCACCCGGGGAGACACCTGTTGTCCGTGGGAGGAATATGGCCGTTGACATGCCTGGTGAAAATACCAAAAAAATCAGCTCTTCAGTGTGGAAGTATTTCACCAGAAATGCGGACAACATTTGTCAAGCCGTGTGTTCCCTTTGTCAAGCTGTAATAAGTAGGGGTAAGGACGTTAACCACCTCGGAACATCCTCCCTTATACGTCACCTGCAGCGCATTCATAATAAGTCAGTGACAAGTTCAAAAACTTTGGCCGACAGCGGAAGCAGTCCACTGACCAGTAAATCCCTTCCTCTTGTAACCAAGCTCACGCAAACCACCCCACCAACTCCCTCAGTGTCAATTTCCTCCTTCCCCAGGAATGCCAATAGTCCTGCAGGCCATGTCACTGGCAATTCTGATGATTCCTCTCCTGCCTGGGATTCCTCCGATGCATCCTTGCGTGTAACGCCTACTGCTGCTGGCGCTGCTGTTGTTGCTGCTGGGAGTCGATGGTCATCCCAGAGGGGAAGTCGTAAGCCCACTTGTACTACTTCCAGTAAGCAATTGACTGTTCAACAGTCCTTTGCGAGGAAGATGAAATATCACAGCAGTCATCCTGCTGCAAAGCGGATAACTGAGGCCTTGACAACTATGTTGGTGTTAGACGTGCGTCCGGTATCCGCCGTTAGTTCACAGGGAACTAGACAATTTATTGAGGCAGTGTGCCCCCGTTACCAAATACCATCTAGGTTCCACTTCTCTAGGCAGGCGATACCGAGAATGTACACGGACGTCAGAAAAAGACTCACCAGTGTCCTAAAAAATGCAGTTGTACCCAATGTCCACTTAACCACGGACATGTGGACAAGTGGAGCAGGGCAGGGTCAGGACTATATGACTGTGACAGCCCACTGGGTAGATGTATGGACTCCCGCCGCAAGAACAGCAGCGGCGGCACCAGTAGCAGCATCTCGCAAACGCCAACTCTTTCCTAGGCAGGCTACGCTTTGTATCACCGGTTTCCAGAATACGCACACAGCTGAAAACCTCTTGCGGCAACTGAGGAAGATCATCGCGGAATGGCTTACCCCAATTGGACTCTCCTGTGGATTTGTGGCATCGGACAACGCCAGCAATATTGTGTGTGCATTAAATATGGGCAAATTCCAGCACGTCCCATGTTTTGCACATACCTTGAATTTGGTGGTGCAGAATTTTTTAAAAAACGACAGGGGCGTGCAAGAGATGCTGTCGGTGGCCAGAAGAATTGCGGGACACTTTCGGCGTACAGGCACCACGTACAGAAGACTGGAGCACCACCAAAAACTACTGAACCTGCCCTGCCATCATCTGAAGCAAGAAGTGGTAACGAGGTGGAATTCAACCCTCTATATGCTTCAGAGGTTGGAGGAGCAGCAAAAGGCCATTCAAGCCTATACAATTGAGCACGATATAGGAGGTGGAATGCACCTGTCTCAAGCGCAGTGGAGAATGATTTCAACGTTGTGCAAGGTTCTGATGCCCTTTGAACTTGCCACACGTGAAGTCAGTTCAGACACTGCCAGCCTGAGTCAGGTCATTCCCCTCATCAGGCTTTTGCAGAAGAAGCTGGAGACATTGAAGGAGGAGCTAACACGGAGCGATTCCGCTAGGCATGTGGGACTTGTGGATGGAGCCCTTAATTCGCTTAACAAGGATTCACGGGTGGTCAATCTGTTGAAATCAGAGCACTACATTTTGGCCACCGTGCTCGATCCTAGATTTAAAGCCTACCTTGGATCTCTCTTTCCGGCAGACACAAGTCTGCTGGGGTTGAAAGACCTGCTGGTGAGAAAATTGTCAAGTCAAGCGGAACGCGACCTGTCAACATCTCCTCCTTCACATTCTCCCGCAACTGGGGGTGCGAGGAAAAGGCTCAGAATTCCGAGCCCACCCGCTGGCGGTGATGCAGGGCAGTCTGGAGCGACTGCTGATGCTGACATCTGGTCCGGACTGAAGGACCTGACAACGATTACGGATACGGACATGTCGTCTACTGGCACTGCATATGATTCTCTCCCCATTGAAAGAATGGTGGAGGATTATATGAGTGACCGCATCCAAGTAGGCACGTCACACAGTCCGTACTAATACTGGCAGGAAAAAGAGGCAATTTGGAGGCCCTTGCACAAACTGGCTTTATTCTACCTAAGTTGCCCTCCCACAAGTGTGTACTCCGAAAGAGTGTTTAGTGCCGCCGCTCACCTTGTCAGCAATCGGCGTACGAGGTTACATCCAGAAAATGTGGAGAAGATGATGTTCATTAAAATGAATTATAATCAATTCCTCCGCGGAGACATTGACCAGCAGCAATTGCCTCCACAAAGTACACAGGGAGCTGAGATGGTGGATTCCAGTGGGGACGAATTGATAATCTGTGAGGAGGGGGATGTACACGGTGATATATCGGAGGATGATGATGAGGTGGACATCTTGCCTCTGTAGAGCCAGTTTGTGCAAGGAGAGATTAATTGCTTCTTTTTTGGTGGGGGTCCAAACCAACCCGTCATATCAGTCACAGTCGTGTGGCAGACCCTGTCACTGAAATGATGGGTTGGTTAAAGTGTGCATGTCCTGTTTTGTTTATACAACATAAGGGTGGGTGGGAGGGCCCAAGGACAATTCCATCTTGCACCTCTTTTTTCTTTTATTTTTCTTTGCGTCATGTGCTGTTTGGGGAGGGTTTTTTGGAAGGGCCATCCTGCGTGACACTGCAGTGCTACTCCTAGATGGGCCCGGTGTTTGTGTCGGCCACTAGGGTCGCTTATCTTACTCACACAGTCAGCTACCTCATTGCGCCTCTTTTTTTCTTTGCGTCATGTGCTGTTTGGGGAGGGTTTTTTGGAAGGGACATCCTGCGTGACACTGCAGTGCCACTCCTAGATGGGCCCGGTGTTTGTGTCGGCCACTAGGGTCGCTTATCTTACTCACACAGTCAGCTACCTCATTGCGCCTCTTTTTTTCTTTGCGTCATGTGCTGTTTGGGGAGGGTTTTTTGGAAGGGACATCCTGCGTGACACTGCAGTGCCACTCCTAGATGGGCCCGGTGTTTGTGTCGGCCACTAGGGTCGCTTATCTTACTCACACAGCTACCTCATTGCGCCTCTTTTTTTCTTTGCGTCATGTGCTGTTTGGGGAGGGTTTTTTGGAAGGGACATCCTGCGTGACACTGCAGTGCCACTCCTAGATGGGCCCGGTGTTTGTGTCGGCCACTAGGGTCGCTTATCTTACTCACACAGTCAGCTACCTCATTGCGCCTCTTTTTTTCTTTGCGTCATGTGCTGTTTGGGGAGGGTTTTTTGGAAGGGACATCCTGCGTGACACTGCAGTGCCACTCCTAGATGGGCCCGGTGTTTGTGTCGGCCACTAGGGTCGCTTATCTTACTCACACAGCGACCTCGGTGCAAATTTTAGGACTAAAAATAATATTGTGAGGTGTGAGGTATTCAGAATAGACTGAAAATGAGTGGAAATTATGGTTTTTGAGGTTAATAATACTTTGGGATCAAAATGACCCCCAAATTCTATGATTTAAGCTGTTTTTTAGGGTTTTTTGAAAAAAACACCCGAATCCAAAACACACCCGAATCCGACAAAAAAAATTCGGTGAGGTTTTGCCAAAACGCGGTCGAACCCAAAACACGGCCGCGGAACCGAACCCAAAACCAAAACACAAAACCCGAAAAATTTCCGGCGCTCATCTCTAGTATATAGTAGGAGTACAGTGCATAATTTTGCTGACCACCAGTATATAATATATAGGAGTACGGTACAGAAGGCCACTGCTGTACCTACCTCTGTGTCGTCAAGTATACTATCCATCCATATCTGTGGTGCATTTAAGTTTTGCACAGTTTGCTCACCACCAGTATATAATATATAGCATTACGGTACAGTAGGCCACTGCTGTACCTACCTCTGTGTCGTCAAGTATACTATCCATCCATACCTATGGTGCATTTCAGTTTTGCACAGTTTGCTGACCACCAGTATATAATATATAGCATTACGGTACAGTAGGCCACTGCTGTACCTACCTCTGTGTCGTCAAGTATACTATCCATCCATACCTGTGGTGCATTTAAGTTTTGCACAGTTTGCTGACCACCAGTATATAATATATAGCATTACGGTACAGTAGGCCACTGCTCTACCTACCTCTGTGTCATCATTCGTCAAGTATACTATCCATCCATACCTGTGGTGCATTTCAGTTGTGCGCAGTATATATAGTAGTAGGCCATTGCTATTGATACTAGAGATGTGCACTTGAAATTTTTCAGGTTTTGTGTTTTGGTTTTGGGTTCGGTTCCGCGGCCGTGTTTTGGGTTCGACCGCGTTTTGGCAAAACCTCACCGAATTTTTTTTGTCGGATTCGGGTGTGTTTTGGATTCGGGTGTTTTTTTTAAAAAACACTAAAAAACAGCTTAAATCATAGAATTTGGGGGTCATTTTGATCCCAAAGTATTATTAACCTCAAAAACCATAATTTCCACTCATTTTCAGTCTATTCTGAATACCTCACACCTCACAATATTATTTTTAGTCCTAAAATTTGCACCTAGGTCGCTGGATGACTAAGCTAAGCGACCCTAGTGGCCGACACAAACACCGTGCCCATCTAGGAGTGGCACTGCAGTGTCACGCAGGATGGCCCTTCCAAAAAACCCTCCCCAAACAGCACATGACGCAAAGAAAAAAAGAGGCGCAATGAGGTAGCTGACTGTGTGAGTAAGATAAGCGACCCTAGTGGCCGACACAAACACCGAGCCCATCTAGGAGTGGCACTGCAGTGTCACGCAGGATGGCCCTTCCAAAAAACCCTCCCCAAACAGCACATGACGCAAAGAAAAAAAGAGGCGCAATGAGGTAGCTGTGTGAGTAAGATAAGCGACCCTAGTGGCCGACACAAACACCGTGCCCATCTAGGAGTGGCACTGCAGTGTCACGCAGGATGGCCCTTCCAAAAAACCCTCCCCAAACAGCACATGACGCAAAGAAAAAAAGAGGCGCAATGAGGTAGCTGTGTGAGTAAGATAAGCGACCCTAGTGGCCGACACAAACACCGTGCCCATCTAGGAGTGGCACTGAAGTGTCACGCAGGATGGCCCTTCCAAAAAACCCTCCCCAAACAGCACATGACGCAAAGAAAAAAAGAGGCGCAATGAGGTAGCTGTGTGAGTAAGATAAGCGACCCTAGTGGCCGACACAAACACCGGGCCCATCTAGGAGTGGCACTGCAGTGTCACGCAGGATGGCCCTTCCAAAAAACCCTCCCCAAACAGCACATGACGCAAAGAAAAAAAGAGGCGCAATGAGGTAGCTGTGTGAGTAAGATAAGCGACCCTAGTGGCCGACACAAACACCGGGCCCATCTAGGAGTGGCACTGCAGTGTCACGCAGGATGGCCCTTCCAAAAAACATTCCACAAACAGCACATGACGCAAAGAAAAATTAAAGAAAAAAGAGGTGCAAGATGGAATTGTCCTTGGGCCCTCCCACCCACCCTTATGTTGTATAAACAGGACATGCACACTTTAACCAACCCATCATTTCAGTGACAGGGTCTGCCACACGACTGTGACTGAAATGACGGGTTGGTTTGGACCCCCACCAAAAAAGAAGCAACTAATCTCTCCTTGCACAAACTGGCTCTACAGAGGCAAGATGTCCACCTCATCATCATCCTCCGATATATCACCGTGTACATCCCCCTCCTCACAGATTATCAATTCGTCCCCACTGGAATCCACCATCTCAGCTCCCTGTGTACTTTGTGGAGGCAATTGCTGCTGGTCAATGTCTCCACGGAGGAATTGATTATAATTCATTTTAATGAACATCATCTTCTCCACATTTTCTGGATGTAACCTCGTACGCCGATTGCTGACAAGGTGAGCGGCGGCACTAAACACTCTTTCGGAGTACACACTTGTGGGAGGGCAACTTAGGTAGAATAAAGCCAGTTTGTGCAAGGGCCTCCAAATTGCCTCTTTTTCCTGCCAGTATAAGTACGGACTGTGTGACGTGCCTACTTGGATGCGGTATAGTAAGCTACTATACTCTATAGTAGTATGTACACAGAAGAAAGAAAAAAAAAAACCACGGGTAGGTGGTATACAATTATGGATGGACTGCCGAGTGCCGACACAGAGGTAGCTACAGCCGTGGACTAACGTACTGTGTCTGCTGCTAATATAGACTGGATGATTGATAATGAGATGAAATCAATATATATATGTATGTATATATAATATCACTAGTACTGCAGCCGGACAGGTAGATAATATATTTATTAGGTAATGATGACTGATGACGGACCTGCTGGACACTGTCAGCTCAGCAGCACCGCAGACTGCTACAGTAAGCTACTATACTCTATAGTAGTATGTACAAAGAAGAAAGAAAAAAAAAAAACCACGGGTAGGTGGTATACAATTATGGATGGACTGCCGAGTGCCGACACAGAGGTAGCTACAGCCGTGGACTAACGTACTGTGTCTGCTGCTAATATAGACTGGATGATTGATAATGAGATGAAATCAATATATATATGTATGTATATATAATATCACTAGTACTGCAGCCGGACAGGTAGATAATATATTTATTAGGTAATGATGACTGATGACGGACCTGCTGGACACTGTCAGCTCAGCAGCACCGCAGACTGCTACAGTAAGCTACTATACTCTATAGTAGTATGTACAAAGAAGAAAGAAAAAAAAAAACCACGGGTAGGTGGTATACAATTATGGATGGACTGCCGAGTGCCGACACAGAGGTAGCTACAGCCGTGGACTAACGTACTGTGTCTGCTGCTAATATAGAGTCTAGACTGGATGATAAATTATTGATAATGAGATGAAATCAATACAATATCACTAGTACTGCAGCCGGACAGGTACTATATATATTTATTATGTAATGACTGATGACGGACCTGCTGGACACTGTCAGGTCAGCACAGCACCGCAGACTGCTACAGTAAGCTACTATAGTAGTATGTATAAAGAAGAATGAAAAAAAAAAAAAACACGGGTAGGTGGTATACAATATTATATATATATATATATTATATACAATTATATATATATATATATATATATATATATATTAAACTGGTGGTGATTGATTATTAAACTGGTGGTCACTTCAGGTCACGTTGCAACTTGCAACTAGTACTCCGAGGCCTAAGCAGACAATCACAAAATATATTATTATACCGGTGGTCAGTGTGGTCACAACAATGGCAGTGTGGCACTGACTCTGGCAGCAAAAGTGTGCACTGTACGTTATATGTACTCCTGAGTCCTGCTCTCAGACTCTAACTGCTCCCCACTGTCAGTGTCTCCCCCACAAGTCAGATAATACACTTACAGTCACACTATCTATTATCTAATCTATAAATATCACTTCAGCAAGTAGTATAGTAGTATACAGTATAGTAGTACTCCTCCTAATAATGCTCCCCAAAATACTGTGTCTCTCTCTTCTCTAAACGGAGAGGACGCCAGCCACGTCCTCTCCCTATGACTCTCAATGCACGTGTGAAAATGGCGGCGACGCGCGGCTCCTTATATAGAATCCGAGTCTCGCGATAGAATCCGAGCCTCGCGAGAATCCGACAGCGTGATGATGACGTTCGGGCGCGCTCGGGTTAGCCGAGCAAGGCGGGAAGATCCGAGCCTGCTCGGACCCGTGTAAAAAACCTGAAGTTCGGGCGGGTTCGGATTCAGAGGAACCGAACCCGCTCATCTCTAATTGATACTGGCATATAATTCCACACATTAAAAAATGGAGAACAAAAATGTGGAGGGTAAAATAGGGAAAGATCAAGATCCACTTCCACCTCGTGCTGAAGCTGCTGCCACTAGTCATGGCCGAGACGATGAAATGCCATCAACATCGTCTGCCAAGGCCGATGCCCAATGTCATAGTAGAGAGCATGTAAAATCCAAAAAACAAAAGTTCAGTAAAATGACCTAAAAATCAAAATTGAAAGCGTCTGATGAGAAGCGTAAACTTGCCAATATGCCATTTACGACACGGAGTGGCAAGGAACGGCTGAGGCCCTGGCCTATGTTCATGGCTAGTGGTTCAGATTCACATGAGGATGGAAGCACTCATCCTCTCGCTAGAAAAATGAAAAGACTTAAGCTGGCAAAAGCACAGCAAAGAACTGTGCGTTCTTCTAAATCACAAATCCCCAAGGAGAGTCCAATTGTGTCGGTTGCGATGCCTGACCTTCCCAACACTGGACGGGAAGAGCTTGCGCCTTCCACCATTTGCACGCCCCCTGCAAGTGCTGGAAGGAGCACCCGCAGTCCAATTCCTGATAGTCAAATTGAAGATGTCACTGTTGAAGTACACCAGGATGAGGATATGGGTGTTGCTGGCGCTGGGGAGGAAATTGACAAGGCGGATTCTGATGGTGAGGTGGTTTGTTTAAGTCAGGCACCCGGGGAGACACCTGTTGTCCGTGGGACGAATATGGCCATTGACATCCCTGGTCAAAATACAAAAAAAATCAGCTCTTCGGTGTGGAATTATTTCAACACAAATGCGGACAACAGGTGTCAAGCCGTGTTGCCTTTGTCAAGCTGTAATAAGTAGGGGTAAGGACGTTAACCACCTCGGAACATCCTCCCTTATACGTCACCTGCAGCGCATTCATCATAAGTCAGTGACAAGTTCAAAAACTTTGGATGACAGCGGAAGCAGTCCACTGACCACTAAATCCCTTCCTCTTGTAACCAAGCTCCTGCAAACCACACCACCAACTACCTCAGTGTCAATTTCCACCTTACACAGGAAAGCCAATAGTCCTGCAGGCCATGTCACTGGCAAGTCTGACGAGTCCTCTCCTGCCTGGGATTCCTCCGATGCATCCTTGAGTGTAACGCCTACTGCTGCTGGCGCTGCTGTTGTTGCTGCTGGGAGTCGATCGTCATCCCAGAGGGGAAGTCGGAAAACCACTTGTACTACTTCCAGTAAGCAATTGACTGTCCAACAGTCCTTTGCGAGGAAGATGAAATATCACAGCAGTCATCCTGCTGCAAAGCGGATAACTCAGGCCTTGGCAGCCTGGGCGGTGAGAAACGTGGTTCCGGTATCCACCGTTAATTCAGAGGCAACTAGAGACTTGATTGAGGTACTGTGTCCCCGGTACCAAATACCATCTAGGTTCCATTTCTCTAGGCAGGCGATACCGAAAATGTACACAGACGTCAGAAAAAGAGTCACCAGTGTCCTAAAAAATGCAGTTGTACCCAATGTCCACTTAACCACGGACATGTGGACAAGTGGAGCAGGGCAGACTCAGGACTATATGACTATGACAGCCCACTGGGTAGATGTATTGCCTCCCGCAGCAAGAACAGCAGCGGCGGCACCAGTAGCAGCATCTCGCAAACGCCAACTCGTTCCTAGGCAGGCTACGCTTTGTATCACCGCTTTCCATAAGTGGCACACAGCTGACAACCTCTTACGGAAACTGAAGAACATCATCGCAGAATGGCTTACCCCAATTGGACTTTCCTGGGGATTTGTGACATCGGACAACGCCACCAATATTGTGCGTGCATTACATCTGGGCAAATTCCAGTACGTCCCATGTTTTGCACATACATTGAATTTGGTGGTGCAGAATTATTTAAAAACCGACAGGGGCGTGCAAGAGATGCTGTCGGTGGCCCGAAGAATTGCAGGCCACTTTCGGCATTCAGCCACCGCGTGCCGAAGACTGGAGCACCACCAAACACTCCTGAACCTGTTCTGCCATCATCTGAAGCAAGAGGTGGTAACGAGGTGGAATTCAACCCTCTATATGCTTCAGAGGATGGAGGAGCAGCAAAAGGCCATTCAAGCCTATACATCTGCCCACGATATAGGCAAAGGAGGGGGAATGCACCTGACTCAAGCGCAGTGGAGAATGATTTCAACGTTGTGCAAGGTTCTGCAACCCTTTGTGTCACGATCCGGGTATCTGGACGCCATTTCTTACCCATCAGATGCCTCCTAAGGCTGGCTCAGCGCTCCAGGACCGGATCCCATCTGTTATCCTGATGTGTACATTCCTGTATCCTCTCCTGTCACTCTGGGACGCTGTCACAGTAAACGCCATATTACACCTGGCATGGCGTCTCCCGCGGCCTCCGCCGCCGTCCCTGAACTTCTGCATGCAGAGTGTCTGAGTGGCGATTACGTCAGCCGCGGCCTCCGCTGTGTCCGCGTGGTTGGATGTGCATCTGTCAGCCTGGCGCCTCCTGTCTCCGGTGGCCGGCGCCGCCATTACTGTTTTCATTACCACATGGATTACAAACCAAACTTCCCTCCAAGTGTCTGCATGGGCGCAGCCATCTTGGATTCTGTCAGCTGATCATTTCCACCAATCTGTTCTCAGTATTGATAATCTGCATAATTGCCTAGCCAATCCCTTCCTTGCTGCAGGTATAAATACACTGTGCCTGAGCAAGGAAGGCGTCAGTGCTTTGGTTGTCAAACCTAGTTCCTGTTTGTCTCTCTCCTGTGATTGTCTTCCAGGTTCCAGCTCCTGTCTCAAGACTTCCACCATAGAGACCCGCACCAGCATTCCACCTGCGGTGTAGCCTGACTCTCCAATCCATTGTGGATTCATCTGTTTCCAGCTACAACATTACCTGCTTCCAGCTCAGCTTCCAGCAGAGTACAGCTTCCCTTAAAGGGCCGGTGTCCTTTCTACACTTTACCACTCTCCACCGGTATTATTATTTCTCCGCTCTCAAGTTCTACATTTCAGTTCATATTTCATCGCTCCCAAGTTCATTTATTATTTAACTGGTTCCAGCCAGTATCCACTCCGTGCTAACAACAGTCTGGTTCCAGCCAGTATCCACAGCAGCTGTTTTATCTTCAGCAACCCAGCTTTTCCTGGAACACCAGCTGGCACAATCCTGGGTTATCTCCATTGCTACAGTCGGGCCTGGTAAGGACTTTCCATCTAGAAGATCATAAGAACTATCTCACACTACCAGTGCCCTGTGGCTCCTGCCATCCTGTAGTACCCAGGAACTGTATTTATTCTTTGCTGACTTTTACGTTTTCTTTTACTGCTGCTGTGTTGCGGAGTTGTCATAATAAACATCATTGACTTTTATCCAAGTTGTCGTGGTCACGCCTTCGGGCAGTTATTATTCATGTTACTTACATGTCCAGGGGTCTGATACAACCTCCCAGGTTCCGGTACATCTCAGCCCCTACAACTGAGGCTGCCTCCCGTCAGCTCAGGCCCTCAGTTGTGACAGTAAGCACTGACCTAATGAATCCAGCCGGAGACCAGGATCAAGCGGCCAGGCCGATGCAAGAACTGGCAGCCCGACTAGAACATCAGGAGGCTGCACAGGTCCACATCATCCGCTGTCTCCAGGATCTCTCTACTCGGCTGGATGGGATTCAGACAACTCTCCGTGGATCAGGCGCGTCTGGTGCGTCAACCACAGTGACTCCAGCTATAACCCCACCCACCTTACCCATTTCTGCTCCACGTCTTCATCTTCCAACGCCAGCAAAATTTGACGGATCTCCAAGATTCTGCAGGGGATTTCTCAACCAGTGTGAGATTCAGTTTGAGCTACAACCTGGCAATTTTCCCAGTGACCGTACAAAAATTGCCTACATTATTTCTCTTCTCAGTGGCTCAGCCCTTGATTGGGCATCACCGTTATGGGAGAGGTCCGACACCCTGCTATCTTCCTACACTGCCTTCGTGTCAACATTCAGGCGCATCTTCGACGAGCCAGGCCGGGTAACCTCAGCTTCATCCGAGATTCTCCGTTTACGCCAGGGGTCACGTACTATAGGACAATATCTGATACAGTTCCAGATCCTGGCATCCGAACTGGCATGGAACGACGAGGCCCTGTATGCTGCATTCTGGCATGGCTTATCTGAGCGTATTAAAGATGAGTTAGCTACCAGAGACTTACCTTCTAAGTTAGATGAGCTAATCTCACTCTGCACGAAAGTTGATTTACGTTTCAGAGAGAGAGCAACTGAGCGTGGAAGATCATCTGCTCCAAAATCTTCTGCTCCTCCTCCTCGTCAACTGTCACCATCTAAAGATGAGCCCATGCAACTTGGCCGTTCCCGTTTAACTCCTGCTGAGCGCCGAAGACGTCTCTCCGAGTTTCTCTGTCTCTATTGTGCAGCTCCGTCTCACACCATTAATGCCTGTCCCAAACGTCCGGGAAACTCCAAATCCTAGCTCGCCAAGGAGAGGGCCGGCTAGGAGTAATGATCTCCTCTCCATCTCCTCAAGATTGTAATCTCCCAGTCTCGCTTCAAGTTGCTCAACGTTATCGGAACGTCATTGCCCTCCTTGATTCCGGAGCAGCTGGGAACTTTATTACCGAAGCCTATGTTAAACGGTGGTCCCTACCCACCGAGAGACTTCCTTTGTCCATTTCTTTAACTGCCGTGGATGGCAGCAAAATTTTTGATGCAGTTATTTCTTTAAGGACTCTACCAGTTCGTCTGAGAGTGGGAGTTCTTCATTCCGAACTTATTTCTTTTTTAGTGATTCCAAGAGCCACACATCCTGTGGTCCTGGGCCTTCCATGGCTCCGTCTTCACAATCCTACAATTGATTGGACGACTACGCAAATCCTGGCATGGGGTTCCTCCTGTGCTGAGACATGTTTGTTTAAAGTATTGCCTGTCTGTTCTTCCTCCCCCAGGTCGTCTGATGTTCCACCTCCTCCATATCAAGATTTCACGGATGTGTTCAGTAAAGCTTCTGCTGATATCCTTCCTCCTCATAGAGAATGGGACTGTCCGATTGATCTCGTTCCAGGGAAGGTTCCACCTCGAGGCCGAACTTATCCGTTGTCTCTGCCTGAGACGCATTCTATGGAGGAATATATTAAAGAGAACCTAGCAAAGGGGTTCATTCGACCTTCTTCTTCTCCAGCCGGCGCAGGCTTCTTTTTTGTAAAAAAGAAAGATGGTGGTCTGCGGCCGTGCATCGACTACAGAGGTTTGAACGACATTACCATCAAGAACCGTTATCCTTTACCCCTGATTACTGAGCTCTTTGACAGAGTTAGCGGAGCTACCATCTTTACAAAGCTGGACTTGCGAGGTGCATACAATCTCATCCGGATCCGTGAGGGTGACGAGTGGAAGACCGCCTTTAACACCCGTGACGGACATTATGAGTACCTCGTCATGCCCTTCGGATTGAGCAATGCTCCAGCTGTCTTCCAGCATTTTGTCAATGAGATCTTCAGAGACATTCTATACCGTCATGTCGTGGTCTATCTAGACGATATCCTCATTTTTGCCAACGATTTAGAGGAACATCGTTTTTGGGTTAAAGAGGTTCTGTCCCGTCTCCGTGTCAATCATCTCTATTGCAAATTAGAAAAATGCGTCTTTGAAGTCAAGTCCATTCCGTTTCTAGGGTACATTGTGTCCGGTTCCGGACTAGAGATGGATCCTGAGAAACTACAAGCAATCCAAAATTGGCCGGTACCCTTAACCCTCAAAGGGGTCCAGAGGTTCTTAGGGTTCGCCAACTATTACCGAAAGTTTATACGAGACTTTTCCACCATTGTGGCGCCTATTACTGCTTTCACTAAGAAGGGTGCTAACCCGTCCAAGTGGTCTGAAGAAGCCATGCAAGCATTTCATCTTTTAAAACAAAGGTTCATCTCTGCGCCTGTTCTGAAACAGCCTGACATCGACTCTCCTTTCATCTTAGAGATGGATGCCTCCTCCGTTGGAGTAGGAGCGGTGTTATCTCAGAGGGCTAAAGATGGCCATTTACACCCTTGCAGTTTCTTCTCCCGGAAGTTCTCCCCAGCTGAGCGCAACTATGCCATTGGCGACCAGGAGTTGCTAGCCATCAAGCTCGCTCTAGAAGAGTGGAGGTATCTGTTGGAGGGAGCTTCTCATTCAATCACCATACTTACAGACCACAAGAACCTTTTATACCTGAAGGGCGCACAATGTCTCAACCCTCGTCAGGCCAGATGGGCACTTTTCTTTTCCAGGTTCGACTTTAAACTCCAGTTCTGTCCGGGCTCTCAGAATCGCAAGGCCGATGCCCTTTCCCGCTCATGGGAGCAAGAAAATGAGTCAGAGTCTTCAGACAAGCATCCTATTATAAATCCGTTGGCATTCTCCACGGTAGGGATGGACTCTACGCCCCCATCAGGGAAAAGTTTTGTGAAGCCGATGCTAAGGAAGAAGCTCATGCATTGGGCCCATGCTTCCCGTTTTGCCGGACATACAGGTATCCAAAAAACCCTGGAGTTTATCTCTAGGTCCTATTGGTGGCCAACTCTGAAAAAGGACGTCTTGGAGTTTATTGCATCTTGCCCAAAGTGTGCCCAACATAAAGTATCCCGCCAGTCGCCTGCGGGGCAACTGGTTCCACTATCCGTTCCCCGTCGACCATGGACCCACTTGTCGATGGATTTCATTACAGACTTACCCATGTGCAACAAGTTCAATACCGTCTGGGTGGTAGTTGACCGGTTCACCAAGATGGCACACTTCATTCCTCTCACCGGTCTTCCGTCAGCTTCCAAGTTGGCTCAAGTATTCATACAAGAGATCTTCCGACTCCACGGTCTTCCTGAAGAAATTATCTCAGATCGAGGAGTTCAATTCACAGCCAAATTCTGGCGAAGTTTATGTCAAGTCCTCCAAGTCAAGCTAAAGTTTTCCACGGCTTACCATCCTCAGACCAATGGTCAAACCGAGAGGGTGAATCAGGACTTGGAGGCCTTCCTCCGCATCTATGTGTCCTCCTCTCAAGATGACTGGGTTCAATTACTTCCCTGGGCCAAGTTCTGTCATAACAACCAGTATCATTCTTCATCTGCCTCAACACCATTCTTCACTAACTTTGGATTCCACCCTAAAGTCCCTGAGTTCCAACCGCTTCCAGCAACTTCTGTTCCCGCAGTGGATATCACCTTGCATCAGTTTGCCAATATCTGGAAGAGCGTACGATCAGCTCTGCTCAAGGCATCGTTCAGGTACAAGAAGTTTGCGGATAAGAAGCGTCGAGCAGTTCCTGCTCTCAAGGTGGGTGATCGGGTATGGTTATCCACGAAGAATTTGAGGTTAAGAGTTCCCAGTATGAAGTTTGCACCTCGCTATATCGGTCCTTTCAAGATTGAACAAGTCATCAATCCTGTTGCTTACAGACTCCAGTTGCCTCCCTTCTTAAAAATACCCAGGACATTCCATGTTTCCCTGTTGAAACCGCTGATCTTGAATCGGTTTCATTCCTCACTTCCTCCAACTCCGAAAGTCCAAACTCAACGAGGCGTTGAGTATGAAGTGGCCAAGATCCTGGACTCACGTCACCGTTACGGTCAACTACAATATCTTATTGACTGGAAGGGTTATGGTCCTGAGGAACGTTCATGGACCAATGCTTCTGATGTCCATGCTCCTGCCTTGGTCCGGAGATTCCATTCCAAGTTTCCTCAAAAGCCAAAAAAGTGTCCTGGGGCCACTCCTAAAGGGGGGGGTGCTGTCACGATCCGGGTATCTGGACGCCATTTCTTACCCATCAGATGCCTCCTAAGGCTGGCTCAGCGCTCCAGGACCGGATCCCATCTGTTATCCTGATGTGTACATTCCTGTATCCTCTCCTGTCACTCTGGGACGCTGTCACAGTAAACGCCATATTACACCTGGCATGGCGTCTCCCGCGGCCTCCGCCGCCGTCCCTGAACTTCTGCATGCAGAGTGTCTGAGTGGCGATTACGTCAGCCGCGGCCTCCGCTGTGTCCGCGTGGTTGGATGTGCATCTGTCAGCCTGGCGCCTCCTGTCTCCGGTGGCCGGCGCCGCCATTACTGTTTTCATTACCACATGGATTACAAACCAAACTTCCCTCCAAGTGTCTGCATGGGCGCAGCCATCTTGGATTCTGTCAGCTGATCATTTCCACCAATCTGTTCTCAGTATTGATAATCTGCATAATTGCCTAGCCAATCCCTTCCTTGCTGCAGGTATAAATACACTGTGCCTGAGCAAGGAAGGCGTCAGTGCTTTGGTTGTCAAACCTAGTTCCTGTTTGTCTCTCTCCTGTGATTGTCTTCCAGGTTCCAGCTCCTGTCTCAAGACTTCCACCATAGAGACCCGCACCAGCATTCCACCTGCGGTGTAGCCTGACTCTCCAATCCATTGTGGATTCATCTGTTTCCAGCTACAACATTACCTGCTTCCAGCTCAGCTTCCAGCAGAGTACAGCTTCCCTTAAAGGGCCGGTGTCCTTTCTACACTTTACCACTCTCCACCGGTATTATTATTTCTCCGCTCTCAAGTTCTACATTTCAGTTCATATTTCATCGCTCCCAAGTTCATTTATTATTTAACTGGTTCCAGCCAGTATCCACTCCGTGCTAACAACAGTCTGGTTCCAGCCAGTATCCACAGCAGCTGTTTTATCTTCAGCAACCCAGCTTTTCCTGGAACACCAGCTGGCACAATCCTGGGTTATCTCCATTGCTACAGTCGGGCCTGGTAAGGACTTTCCATCTAGAAGATCATAAGAACTATCTCACACTACCAGTGCCCTGTGGCTCCTGCCATCCTGTAGTACCCAGGAACTGTATTTATTCTTTGCTGACTTTTACGTTTTCTTTTACTGCTGCTGTGTTGCGGAGTTGTCATAATAAACATCATTGACTTTTATCCAAGTTGTCGTGGTCACGCCTTCGGGCAGTTATTATTCATGTTACTTACATGTCCAGGGGTCTGATACAACCTCCCAGGTTCCGGTACATCTCAGCCCCTACAACTGAGGCTGCCTCCCGTCAGCTCAGGCCCTCAGTTGTGACACTTTGAACTTGCCACACGTGAAGTCAGTTCAGACACTGCCAGCCTGAGTCAGGTCATTCCCCTCATCAGGCTTTTGCAGAAGAAGCTGGAGACATTGAAGGAGGAGCTAACACGGAGCGATTCCGCTAGGCATGTGGGACTTGTGGATGGAGCCCTTAATTCGCTTAACCAGGATTCACGGGTGGTCAATCTGTTGAAATCAGAGCACTACATTTTGGCCACCGTGCTCGATCCTAGATTTAAAACCTACGTTGTATCTCTCTTTCTCTGACGTCCTAAGTGGATGCTGGGACTCCGTAAGGACCATGGGGATTAGCGGCTCCGCAGGAGACTGGGCACAACTAAAGAAAGCTTTAGGACTACCTGGTGTGCACTGGCTCCTCCCACTAAGACCCTCCTCCAGACCTCAGTTAGATTCTTGTGCCCGGCTGAGCTGGATGCACACTAGGGGCTCTCCTGAGCTCCTAGAAAGAAAGTATATTTTAGGTTTTTTATTTTACAGTGAGATCTGCTGGCAACAGACTCACTGCAGCGAGGGACTAAGGGGAGAAGAAGCGAACCTACCTAACTGGTGGCAGGCCCGGCGACAGGGGGGGTCAAAGGGGACACCCGTCCCGGGCCCCGTCGTTGTGAGGGGCCCCGAGGTCCAGGCAGTGTAAATAATTATATATTGCTCCCGGCATCGCGGCAGCCGCTGGCCGCCCGCTGTGTGGTTGCGTTTTTTTTTTATTCAACACACGCGCCCCCCCAGCCCTCCGGAGTCCTGTGTTCACTCTTCAGTGCCCCCAGCCCCCCCCCCCCCCAGGTCACTGTCATCCGTTCAGCCAGTCCCCGGCCGTGCCGTGTAGTGTACTGACGTTGCACCGCGCACCAGTCACACAGCAGGAAGCTCGTCCGGACCGCCCCTCCAGTGTCTCACCGCACGCGGCCTCCCTGTCTCTGCTGTGTGAGTGAGGAGCTGGACGGAGCGCCAAGCAGGAGCGGCCCGGGACACAGTACTGCAGCGGGACTTGACGAGGCGAGCCTGGTCAATGAGCGCCGCGGAGCCGGAGGCTGTGTCACTGTCAGTGTCAGTGTGTTGCTGCTGCAGCCTGCTGGTAAGGCTTTTATCACTTCATGCATCATGTATAGGACTTTAGGATTGGTTTGGGGCGGAATGCAGGCGGGCACATTCTGCACATTATGCATGCATGTGCATGTCAGATGAGAGCAGAATGTCTGTGCTGTGGTAGTGGACGTAGATAGGATCCCGGCGGCCGGAATCCTGGCTGTCAGCATACCGAAGCCGGGATCCCGGCTGCCAGAATGCCGGCAGGCGGCCCAGGCATATCGGTGTCGGCATGCTGGGGGCAAGGGGGGTTGGGCGGGGGGGGGGGGGGGCCCACAGAGATGTCAGTGTACCGGGCCCCAAGATTTCTGTTGCCGGCCCTGACTGGTGGTAGCTTGGGCTTCTTAGGCTACTGGACACCATTAGCTCCAGAGGGATCGACCGCATGGAACCGGCCATTGATGTTCGGTCCCGGAGCCGCGCCGCCGGCCCCCTTACAGAGCCAGAAGCAAGAAGTGTTCCGGAAAATCGTCGGCAGAAGACTTCAGTCTTCACCAAGGTAGCGCACAGCACTGCAGCTGTGCGCCATTGCTCCTCATGCACACCTCACACTCCGGTCACTGATGGGTGCAGGGCGCTGGGGGGGGGGGGGGGGCGCCCTGAGCAGCAATATAAACACCTTGCCTGGCAAAATCATCACAATATATAGCCCCAGAGGCTATATATGTGATAAATACCCCTGCCAGAATCCATAAAAAAGCGGGAGAAAAGTCAGCGAAAAAGGGGCGGAGCTATCTCCCTCAGCACACTGGCGCCATTTTCTCTTCACAGGGCAGCTGGAAGACAGCTCCCCAGGCTCTCCCCTGTAGTTTTCAGGCTCAAAGGGTTAAAAAGAGAGGGGGGGGGCACTAAATTTAGGCGCAATATTGTTTATACAAGCAGCTATTGGGGGAAAAAAATCACTCAGTTATAGTGTTAATCCCTGCATTATATAGCGCTCTGGTGTGTGCTGGCATACTCTCTCTCTGTCTCCCCAAAGGACTTTGTGGGGTCCTGTCATCAGTCAGAGCATTCCCTGTGTGTGTGCTGTGTGTCGGTACGGCTGTGTCGACATGTGGGATGAGGAAGGTTACGTGGAGGTGGAGCAGAGGCCGATAAATGGGATGTCGCCCCCTGTGGGGCCGACACCAGAGTGGATGGATAGGTGGAAGGTATTAACCGACAATGTCAACTCCTTACATAAAAGGCTGGATGACGTAAAACAGCTGTGGGACAGCCGGCTTCTCAGCCCGCGCCTGCCCAGGCGTCTCAAAGGCCATCAGGGGCTCAAAAAAGCGCCCGTTACCTCAGATGGCAGACACAGATGTCGACACGGAGTCTGACTCCAGTGTCGACGAGGTTGAGACATATACACAATCCACTAGGAACATCCGTTACATGATCTCGGCAATGAAAAATGTGTTACGCGTTTCTGACATGAACCCAAGTACCACATAAAAGGGGTTTTATTTTTGGGGAGAAAAAGCAGCCAGTGTTTTGTTCCCCCATCAGATGAATGAATGAAGTGTGTAAAGTAGCGTGGGTTCCCCCGATAAGAAACTGGTAATTTCTAAAAAGTTACTGATGGCGTACCCTTTCCCGCCAGAGGATAGGTCACGTTGGGAGATATCCCTTAGGGTGGATAAGGCGCTCACACGTTTGTCAAAAAAAGGTGGCACTGCCGTCTTAGGATACGGCCACCTTGAAGGAGCCTGCTGATAAAAAGCAGGAGGCTATCCTGAAGTCTGTATATACACACTCAGGTTATATACTGAGACCTGCAATTGCCTCAGCATAAATAGTGCTGCTGCAGCGTGGTCTGATACCCAGTCAGATAATTTTAATACTCTAAGACAGGGATAATAGTTTGCTAACATAGAGCATATAAAAGACGTCGTCTTATATATAAAGGATGCACAGAGGGATATTTGCCGGCTGGCATCCAGAATTAATGCAATGTCCATTCTGCCAGGAGGGTATTAGAAACCCGGCAGTGGACAGTTGATGCTGACTATAAAAGGCACATGGAGATTCTGCCTTATAAGGGTGAGTAATTGTTTGGGAATGGTCTCTGGGACCTCGTATCCACAGCAACAGCTGGGAAGAAAATTTTTACCTCAGGTTTCCTCACAGCCTAAGAAAGCACTGTATTTTCAGGTACAGTCCTTTCGGCTTCAGAAAAGCAAGCGGGTCAAAGGCGCTTCCTTTCTGTACAGAGACAAGGGAAGAAGGAAAAAGCTGCACCAGCAGCCAGTTCCCAGGATCAAAAATCTTCCCCCGCTTCCTCTGAGTCCACCGCATGACGTTGGGGCTCCACAGGTGGAGACAGGTGCGGTAGGGGCGCGTCTCGGGAACTTCAGGGACCAGTGGGCTTGCCCACAGGTGGATCCCTAGGTTCTGCAAATAGTATCGCAGGGATACAGTCTGGAGTTCGAGGCGACTCCCCCTCGCCGTTACCTCACATCAGCCTTGCCTGCTGCCCTCGGAGAAAGGTAGTACTGGCGGCAATTCACAAGCTGTACTTCCAGCAGGTGAAATCAAGGTACCCTTCCTTCAACAAGGCCGGGGTTACTATTCCAAAATGTTGTGGTACCGAAACCAGACGGTTCGGTGAGACCCATTCTAAATTTGAAAGCCTTGAACACTTTTATACGAAGGTTCAAGTTCAAAATGGAATCGCTCAGGGCGATTATTGCAAGCCTGGAGAATTTCATGGTATCACTGGACATCAAGGATGCTTACCTGCATGTCCCTATTTACCCTCTTCACCAGGAGTACCTCAAAATTGTGGTACAGGATTGTCATTACCAATTCCAGACGTTGCCGTTGGTCTGTCCCCGGCACTGAGGTATTTACCAAGGTAATGGCCGAAATAATTATCCCGTACTTGGACGATCTCCTTATAAAGGCGAGGTCCAGGAAGCAGTTGTTCGGCGGAGTAGCACTATCTCGGGAAGTGCTACAACAGCACGGCTGGATTCTGAATATTCCAAAGTCGCAGCTGGTTCCTACGACGCGTCTACTGTTCCTGGGTATGGTTCTGGACACAGAACAGGATAAAAAGGGTTTCTCCCGGAGGAGAAGTCCAAGGAGTTGTCGTCTCTAGACAGAGACCTCCTAATACGTATACAGGTGTCGGTGCATCAATGCACGCGAGCCCTGGGAAGGATGGTAGCTTCTTACGAAGAAATTCCATTTGCCAGGTCCCATGCAAGGATTTTCCAGTGGGATCTGTTGGACAAGTGGTCCGGGTTGCATCTTCAGATGCATCGGCGGATAACCCTGTCTCCAAGGGCCAGGGTGTCGCTGTTGTGGTGGCTGCAGAGTGCTCATCTTCTAGGGGGCCGCAGATTCGGCATACAGGACTGGGTCCTGGTGACCACGGATACCAGCCTTCGAGGCTGGGGGGCAGTCACACAGGGAAGAAACTTCCAAGGCTATGGAAAAGTCAGGAGACTTCCCTACACATAAATATTATGGAACTTAGGGCCTTTTACAAAGCCCTAAGTCAGGCTAGACCCCTGCTTCAACACCGGCCGGTGCTGATCCAGTCAGACAACATCACGGCGGTCGCTCATGTAAACCGACAGGGCGGCACAAGAAGCAGGATGGCGATGGCAGAAGCCGCAAGGATTCTCCGATGGGCGGAAAATCATGTGTTAGCACTGTCAGCAGTGTTCATTCCCGGAGTGGACAACTGAGAAGCAGACTTTCTCAGAAGACACGACCTCCACCCGGGAGAGTTGGGACTTCATCCAGAAGTTTTCCAAATGATTGTACACCGTTGGGAAAGGCCACAGGTGGACATGATGGCGTCCCGCCTCAACAAAAAGCTACAAAGATATTGCGCCAGGTCAAGGGACACTCAGGCGATAGCTGTGGACGCTCTGGTAACACCGTGGGTGTACCAGTCGGTGTATGTGTTCCCTTCTCTGCCTCTCTTACCCAGGGTAATGAGAATAATAAGAAGGAGAGGGGTAAGAACTATACTCATTGTTCCGGGTTGGCCAAGAAGAGCTTGGTAACCAGAACTCCAAGAAATGATCTCAGAGGACCCATGGCCTCTGCCGCTCAGACAGGACCTGCTGCAGCAGGGGGCCTGTCTGTTCCAAGAAGTACCGCGGCTGCGTTTGACGGCATGGCGGTTGAACGCCGGATCCTGAAGGAAAAGGGCATTCCGGAAGAAGTTATCCCTACGCTATTTAAAGCTAGGAAAGAAGTGAACGCAAACCATTATCACCGCATACGGTGGAAATATGTTGCGTGCTGTGAGGCCAGGAAGGCCCCAAAGGAGAAATTTCAGCTAGGTTGATTTCTGCACTTCCTACAGTCAGAGGTGACTATGGGCCTAAAATTGGGTTCCATGAAGGTCCAGATTTCGGCTCTATCGATTTTCTTCCAAAATAGAACTGGCTTCACTGCCTGAAGTTCGGACTTTTGTTAAGGGAGTGCTGCATAGTCAGCCCCCGTTTGTGCCTCAAGTGGCACCGTGGGATCTCAACGTGGTGTTGGATTTCCTGAAGTCGCATTGGGTTGAGCCACTTAAATCCGTGGAGCTACAATACCTCACGTGGAAAGTGGTCATGCTGTGGGCCGTGGCGTCGGCCAGGCGTGTATCAGAATTGGCGGCTTTGTCATACAAAAGCCCTTATCTGTATTTTATATGGATAAGGCGGAATTGAGGACTCGTTCCCAATTCCTTCCTAAGGTGGTATCAGTTTTTCATGTGAACCAACCTATTGTGGTGCCTGCGGCTACTTGGGACTTGGAGGATATCAAGTTACTGGACGTAGTCAGGGCCCTGAAAAGTATATGTTTCCAGGACGGCTGGAGTCAGGAAAACTGACTCGCTATTTATCCTGTATGCACCCAACAAGCTGGGTGCTCCTGCTTCTAAGCAGACTATGGCTCGCTGGATCTGTAGCACGATTCAACTTGCACATGCTGCGGCTGGACTGCCGCACCCTAAATCTGTAAAAGCCCATTCCACGAGGAAAGTGGGCTCTTCTTGGGCGGATGCCCGAGGGGTCTCGGCTTTACAACTTTGCCGAGCTGTTACTTGGTCGGGTTCAAACATTTTTGCAACAGGCTACAAGTTTGATACCCTGGCTGAGGAGGACCTAGAGTTTGCTCATTCGGTGCTGCAGAGTCATCCGCACTCTCCCGCCCGTTTGGGAGCTTTGGTATAATCCCCATGGTCCTTACTGAGTCCCAGCATCCACTTAGGACGTCAGAGAAAATAAGATTTTACTCACCGGTAAATCTATTTCTCGTAGTCCGTTGTGGATGCTGGGCGCCCATCCCAAGTGCGGATTGTCTGCAATACTTGTTTATAGTTATTGCCTAACTAAAGGGTTATTGTTGAGCCATCTGTTGAGAGGCTCAGTTATATTTCATACTGTTAACTGGGTATAGTATCACGAGTTATACGGTATGATTGGTGTGGCTGGTATGAGTCTTACCCGGGATTCAAAATCCTTCCTATTTGTGTCAGCTCTTCCGGGCACAGTATCCTAACTGCGGTCTGGAGGAGGGTCTTAGTGGGAGGAGCCAGTGCACACCAGGTAGTCCTAAAGCTTTCTTTAGTTGTGCCCAGTCTCCTGCAGAGCCGCTAATCCCCATGGTCCTTACGGAGTCCCAGTATCCACTACGGAAATCTTATTTTACGGCAGACACAAGTCTGCAGAGGTTCAAAGACCTGCTGGTGAGAAAATTGTCAAGTCAAGAACGTGACCCGTCAACAGCTCCTCCTTCACATTCTCCTGCAACTGGGGGTGCGAGGAAAAGGCTAAGAATTCCGAGCCCACCTGCTGGCGGTGATGCAGGGCAGTCTGGAGCGAGTGCTGACATCTGGTCCGGACTGAAGCACCTGCCAACGATTACTGACATGTCGTCTACTGTCACTGCATATGATTCTCTCACCATTGAAAGAATGGTGGAGGATTATATGAGTGACCGCATCCAAGTAGGCACGTCAGACAGTCCGTACGTATACTGGCAGGAAAAAGAGGCAATTTGGAGGCCCTTGCAGAAACTGGCTTTATTTTACATAAGTTCCCCACCCTCCAGTGTGTACTCCGAAAGAGTGTTTAGTGCAGCCGCTTACCTTGTCAGCAATCGGCGTACGAGGTTACTTCCAGAAAATGTGGAGAAGATGATGTTCATCAAAATGAATTATAATCAATTCCTCCGTGGAGACATTCACCAGCAATTGCCTCCAGAAAGTACACAGGGACCTGAGATGGTGGATTCCAGTGGGGACGAATTAATAATCTGTGAGGAGGGGGATGTACACAGTGAAAGGGGTGAGGAATCGGAGGATGATGATGAGGTGGACATCTTGCCTCTGTAGAGCCAGTTTGTGCAAGGAGAGATTGATTGCTTCTTTTTTGGTGGGGGCCCAAACCAACCAGTTATTTTAGTCACAGTCGTGTGGCAGACCCTGTCGCTGAAATGATGGGTTCGTTAAAGTGTGCATGTCCTGTTTATACAACATAAGGGTGGGTGGGAGGGCCCAAGGACAATTCTATCTTGCACCTCTTTTTTCTTTAATTTTTCTTTGCATCATGTGCTGTTTGGGGACAATTTTTTTGAAGTGCCATCCTGCCTGACACTGCAGTGCGACTCCTAGATGGGCCAGGTGTTTGTGTCGGCCACTTGTGTCGCTTAGCTTAGTCACACAGCGACCTTGGTGCGCCTCTTTTTTTCTTTGCATCATGTGCTGTTTGGGGACAATTTTTTTTGAAGTGCCATCCTGCCTGACACTGCAGTGCCACTCCTAGATGGGCCAGGTGTTTGTGTCGGCCACTTGTGTCGCTTAGCTTAGTCACACAGCGACCTTGGTGCGCCTCTTTTTTTCTTTGCATCATGTGCTGTTTGGGGACTATTTTTTTGAAGTGCCATCCTGCCTGACACTGCAGTGCCACTCCTAGATGGGCCAGGTGTTTGTGTCGGCCACTTGTGTCGCTTAGCTTAGCCATCCAGCGACCTTGGTGCACCTCTTTTTTCTTTGCATCATGTGCTGTTTGGGGACTATTTTTTTGAAGTGCCATCCTGTCTGACACTGCAGTGCCACTCCTAGATGGGCCAGGTGTTTGTGTCGGCCACTTGGGTCGCTTAGCTTAGCCATCCAGCGACCTCGGTGCAAATTTTAGGACTAAAAATAATATTGTGAAGTGTGAGGTGTTCAGAATAGACTGAAAATGAGTGGAAATGATGGTTATTGAGGTTAATAATACTATGGGATCAAAATGACCCCCAAATTCTATGATTTAAGCTGTTTTTGAGGGTTTTTTGTAAAAAAACACCCGAATCCAAAACACACCCGAATCCGACAAAAAAATTTCAGGGAGGTTTTGCCAAAACGCGTCCGAATCCAAAACACGGCCGCAGAACCGAATCCAAAACCAAAACACGAAATCCGAAAAATTTCCGGTGCACATCACTACTTTTGGCGGGGACATGGAGAAAATGGCGCTGAATCCTGTTGTGAGTGCTAAGCCCCGCCCCTTCTCGGCGCGCTTCAGCCCCGCTATTAATATAGCTTATAATGCTGGCGGGGATCCGTATACAGTGTCTACGCACTGTATACCTGTCTTACCACACTCAATGAGGTATATATTGCTGCCCAGGGCGCCCCCCCCCCACGCCCTGCACCCTTGTAAAGCCATTGGTGTGTGGGAGCAATGGCGCGCAGCGCGACCGCTGCTTTACACTGGCGGGGGTATCGTACACGGTGCCCGGGCACCGAATATGCAGCTCATGCCAGCGGTATTTTCTAGACCCTCAGTAACTTGCTGCCCAGGGCGCTCCCCCCCAGCGCCCTGCACCCTCTGAGTGCCGTTGGTGTGTGGGAGCATGGAGCGCAGTGCAACCGCTGCACTGTACCTCCGTTACTGAAGTCTTCTGCCGTCACTCAAGTCTTCTGTTCTTCACATACTCACCCGGCTTCTTTCTTCTGGCTTCTGTGAGGGGGGTGACGGCGCGGCTCCGGGAACAATCAGCTAGGCGCACCAAGTGATCGAACCCTCTGGAGCTAATGGTGTCCAGTAGCCTAAGAAGCAGAGCCCTTGAACTAAGCAGAAATATGTCTGACTTCTCTCCCCTCAGTCCCACGAAGCAGAGAGCCTGTAGCCAGCAGGTCTCTCTGAAAATAAAAAACCTAACAATAAAGTATTTTAGAGAAACTCAGGAGAGCTCCCCTAGTGTGTGTCCAGTCTCTCCTGGGCACAGAATCTAACTGAGGTCTGGAGGAGGGGCATAGAGGGAGGAGCCAGTTCACACCCAGTAAAAGTCTTATAGTGTGCCCATGTCTCCTGCGGATCCCGTCTATACCCCATAGTCCTTACGGAGTCCCCAGCATCCTCTAGGACGTATGAGAAAAGAGTATTTCATTCATTCAGATCTAGGATGTGTTATTTTTGTGTTCCCTTTATTTTTTTGAGCAGTGTATTTAACTGCACTCACTACCACTTTATAAAATATATTTAATGACACTCCCCCTCCCCCCTCCAGCTTTATACAGTGACCGCTGCTGCAAAGTCATGCCGCATCTTGCCAACCTCCCGAGTCCCGCTTCTCCTGGTCACAACACCAACGTCAGATTCGCGGCGCCGGCGTCTTCACATCGTCTCGGGCGCTGGAAATGTAGTAGGTGGAGCATGCAGCGCCGCGGGTACAGACAGAGGTGCAGGGCATGCTTACCGACATTCTGGCTGCTCTCTGTGGGAGAGAGCAGCCAGGTCGGCTCAGAGGGCGGGTAGGGGAGGCTGTGATGTAGAGGAGGGGGTGGACCAGAGGCAGAGCAAGGGCGGGGCAGGGGTGGAGCAAGGGTGGGATGGGGCGGGGTCACGGTGATGCCTCCTTTAAGCCACGCCCCCGCTCTGTAATGCCGCGATCACCGGCATTACACTGCAGGGGGCGTGGTTATGATGACGCGATTCAGCAAGAATCGCGTCATCAACTGCCCGGACCGCCCACTTTACACACTAAGTGGCAGGGGGAACCCCACAAATCAGGAGACTTGCCTGCTGTGCCGGGGGGCCGGGAGGGTCACCCGATTTTCGGGAACCTCCCGGCCATTCTGGGAAAGTAGGCAAGTATGGTGCAGGAAAGGCATCGCTGGAATGATTCCACTTTTTGTCAGGCTCCGCCATCAGCAGCAGCGGCAGCTTCCGCTGCTGCTGGGAGTCCGCTGTTGATGGTGAAGCATGTGGAAGAGAAGTAGAATCATCCCTATATAGCAGCTCCGACCGAGGGGAGCCCTATTATAGAGTGGTGCCCAGGTCCAACAGACCGAGTAGAATGGGCCTTAATAGCAGTAGGAGCTGGAAGACCAGCCTGTACATAAGCTTGTGCAATCACCATTCTAATCCATTCGGCCAAGGTCTGCTTATTCGCAGGCCAGCCACGTTTGTGAAAACCAAAAAGTACAAAAAGAGAATCTGACCTCCTAATGGAGGCAGTCCTTTCTACATATATACGGAGAGCCCATACCACATCCAAAGACCACTCTTTGGAGGACAAACCAGGAGAGATAAAGGCCGGAAACCACAATCTCTTGGTTAAGATGGAAAGAAGACTCCACCTTAGGTAGATAACCAGGGCAAGGTCTAAGAACTGCATGGTCATGGTGAAAAATCAGAAAGGGTGGACAACAGGACAAAGAGCCTAAGTCTGACACCCTCCTAGCAGAGGCAATAGCCAACAGAAAAATTATCTTAAGCGTCAGGCATTTAAGGTCCACAGACTCAAGAGGTTCAAATGGAGACTCCTGAAGGGCATTAAGAACAACAGACAGATCCCATGGAGCCACAGAAGGGACATAGGGAGGCTGAATCCGTAGAACGCCCTGAGTGAATGTATAAACGTCAGGAATAGATACAATTTTTCGCTGAAACCACACCGACAAGGCAGAAATGTGAACCTTGAGGGAGGCCAGGCGAAGTCCTAAATCCAGGCCTTGTTGCAAAAAATCCAGTAGCCTGGAAGTACTAAACTTGTAAGCGTCATAATTCTTAGCAGCACACCAGGTGAAGTAAGAATTCCAGACTCAATAATAAATCCATGCAGAAGCCGGTTTGCGGGCCTTCAACATAGTCTGAATGACCACCTCCGAAAATCCTTTGGCCCTCAGGAGTGAAGCTTCAAGATCCATGCCATCAAATCCAGTCTTGCCAGGTCCTGGTAGACACAAGGGCCCTGAACAAGGAGGTCTGGGCATTGAGGAAGTAGAAGAGGACGCTCAATCAAGAGACCCTGCAGGTCTGAGAACCAATACAATCTGGGCCACGCTAGAGCGACTAGAAGTAGTATTCCTCCTTCTTGCTTGAACTTCCGTAGCACCCTAGGCAGGAGTGACACTGGAGGGAACCTGTATGGCAGCCGAAAGTTTCATGGAATTGCCAGTGCGTCAATGAACGCTGCTTGAAAATCCTTTGTCCTTGCTCCGAAGACTGTAACCTTGTGATTGTGTTGAGACGCCATCAGGTCTACATCTGGTAGACCCCACTTGTCCACAAGGAGTTGGAAGACCTCCGGATGAAGATTCCACTCTCCGCCGTGTAAGTTCTGACGACTGAGGAAGTCCGCTTCCCAGTTGAGGACCCCATAATGAACACTGCCGACATTGCTGGCAGATGGCGTTTCGCCCATTGAAGAATTTTTGACACTTCCATCATTGCCATGCGGCTTCGAGTGCTGCCTTGATGCTTTATGTATGCCACCGTGGTGCCGTTGTCTGATTGTACTTGAACAGGCGTGTTCTGTATGAAACGCAAGGCCAGTGTCAATGCATTGAACACTGCCTGCGATTCCATAATGTTTATCGGGAGGAGAGATTCCTCCCAGGTCCACCGACCCTGGAGAGAGTGTTGCTCCAACACCGCGCCCCAACCCCGCAGACTGGCATCCGTTGTTAGGAGGACCCAGTTGGAGGTCCAGAAGGGACGACCCCTGCTCAATTGTTGGTCCTGTAGCCACCAGCTCAGTGACAGACGAACCTCCGGAGTCAAGGAGATCATTTGAGGCCTGATCCGGTGAGGCAGGCCATCCCACTTGGAAAGGGTTAACCTCTGCAGAGGGCGGGAATGAAATTGAGCGTACTCTACCATGTCGAAAGCCGACACCATGAGGCCTAGTACTTGCATCGCCGAGTGTATAGACACTCTTGGGCGAGATAGGAAGCCTCTGATTCTATCCTGAAGTTTCAGGACCTTCTCTGTAGACAAAACAAACGTTGGTTGTGTGCATCTAGTAATGCCCCCAGGTGCACCATGCTCTGAGCAGGGACCAGTGAGGATTTCTTCCAGTTGATTAGCCACCCGTGGGCTTGCAGGAATTGGACCATCAGTTCCAGATGACGGAGGAGAACCCCTGGGGAGTTTGACAGAATCAACAAGTCGTCCAGATATCCTGATACCCTGATGGCGGAGAAGGGCCGTTATGACTGCCATGACCTTGGTGAAGATCCGAGGAGCCGTGGTCAGTCCGAAAGGCATGGCATGGAACTGATAATGAAGGTTGCCAATAGCAAATCGCAGATATTGCTGATGCGACACAGCAATAGGTATGTGTAGGTAAGCATCCTGTATGTCCAGGGATACCATATAGTCCTTTTGTTCCAAAGCCAGAACAATAGAGCGCAGAGTTTCTATATGGAACTTGGACACCCTCACAAATTTGTTCAAAGATTTGAGGTTGAGTATAGGCCAGGAGGATCCATTCGGCTTCGGAACTAGAAACAGCGTTGAATAGTATCCCCTTCCTCTCTGAGACAGAGGCACTGGCACTATCACTCCTGTATCCAGGAGGGATTGTACCACCAAATGTAGAGTTTGTGCTTTCAACGGATCCAAAGGTATAACCGTCGAGCAAAACTGGCGAGGGGGACATCTCTTGAAGGAGATCGCGTACCCACGAGAAACCACTTCCTGCACCCAGGCGTACAAAGTGGTCTTTAACCATACCTGGGCGAACTGCAGAAGTCGGCCTCCCTCCCTGGGGTCCCCCAGAGGGAGGCCCGCCCCATCATGCAGCAGGCTTGTCCGGTTTGGAAGCAGGCTGCCAGACGGACCAAGAACGTTTAAGTTTGGGCTTAGAGGATTTGGAAGTGAAAGCCTGTCTCCGGTACGCCTGACCCTTTGCTTTACCTGGAGGTCGAAAGGTACTCTTAGCCTTCGTAGCTGAAGGATTAGTACTTGGGAGAAACGCAGTCTTGGCTGATGCCAAGCCGGTCACAATCTTGTTCAGATCTTCCCCAAATAGTATATCTCCCTTAAAAGGGAGCACCTCCAAGGTCTTCTTAGAGTCCAGGTCCACCGACCAGGACCGTAACCACAGAATCCGGCGAGCCAGGATAGATGTAATATATGCCTTGTCCGCCATAACTCTGGCATCAGAGGCTGCCTCCTGAATATAGTGGGAGACTGTGGTAATATATGACAGATATTGTCTGGCTGTGTCAGAAAGAGGTAGCTCAGACTCAATTGCTTGAACCCATGCTTCAGTTCCTTTTGCAGCCCAAGAGGATGCCATAGTGGGTCTATGTACAGCACCTGCAAGAGTGTAAATAGACTTCAAGCAACCCTCCACACGCTTATCCATCAGTTCCTTCAAAGAGGTGATGATGGTGACAGGCAGAGTAGATTACACCACAAGACGGGCTACATGTGAGTCCACTGGTGGCGTGGTTTCCCACTTGTTTCTCAACTCCGCAGAGATAATGAGCTAGCATCTTTTTAGACGGGGGAAAATGTATTTCCTGGAGAAGACCAGGATTCCTGACGTATGTCAATTAAATGGTCAGAATGTGGTAAGACTAATGTAACCTTCTGACGTTTATACTTGTCAGGTTTCTTAGACGTATATCAGGAGGGTCAATCTCTTCATCAATCTGAAGAATCAGCTTGATAGCCTCCACTAGGTTAGGAACATCAACCTGTGTTGTAGATTCCTCATCAGAAGGAGCAGTATCAGCAATTGATGGATCAGTGTATTCCCCATCGGAAGAGTCATCCGAAATATTTGTGGATTGTGAGGAAGAAATGGCCCGCTTAGAGGACCCTTTGGGCGAGGATTAGGTTTTTGTTTAACCAAGGACTGATTTAATTGATGTAACTGGGTTGACAGAGTATCCGCCCATGGGACAGGGACAATATGTGGCTGTAATGGCACAGGAGGTCCCACAGGGGGCGAAAGTCATGTTACAAGCATAGTCAGCAAATTTGAAAATGCAGCCCAAGGTGGATCTTGATTTGCCACAGGTGCTGCGGGCTGACTGGGGGGTGCAGAACACCCAGTACCTGAACCCTCAGCAGAAGTCTTTTCCTCAGGTAAATCCGGGGGGCCAGCACTGCATGATGCAGGAGCATCTGTGGATTTCCCGCCCTGTGTGGCAGACATTATTGGGAATGTAGCCTTAGGGCGTAACAGTACAAGATAGCCAGACAAACACAATACCTGACAAAAACCCCCCGAGATATGTGACCGCAAATGCAGAGCACAAACAGAGGATTTAAGCGGTATGAGGTGACTGAAACACACAGAGAAAAATACAAAACAGTATATCCTGTGGAACACTATATGGTATATGAGACCCTGATGCACTTAGACCCCCAGTATACAGAATATAGTGATAGCAATATGTGTGATACAGAGAATAGAAACCACACTGCAGCTATAGGCACACACAGTCACAGGTACTACAATGCAGAAATTATTACGTATAAACAATAAGACTGCACTGGACTAGTAATACTACATATAGCTATGTATGTATACAGATATAACTAGAGATGAGCGGGTTCGGTTCCTCGGAATCCGAACCCGCCCGAACTTCAGGTTTTTTTACACGGGTCCGAGCGACTCGGATCTTCCCGCCTTGCTCGGTTAACCCGAGCGCGCCCGAACGTCATCATCACGCTGTCGGATTCTCGCGAGGCTCGGATTCTATCGCGAGACTCGGATTCTATATAAGGAGCCGCGCGTCGCCGCCATTTTCACACGTGCATTGAGATTGATAGGGAGAGGACGTGGCTGGCGTCCTCTCCGTTTAGAAATAGATAGGAGAGTGAGAGTGAGACACTTCATTTACTGGAGCTTAGGAGGAGTACTCAGAGAGTGCAGAATTTTGCTGATAGTAGTTAGTTAGTTATACTAGTGACTGACCAGTGAGACCACCAGTGCAGTTTTATTATTATTTAATATAATCCGTTCTCTGCCTGAAAAAAACGATACACAGTGACTCAGTCACATACCATATCTGTGCTCAGCCCAGTGTGCTGCATCATCTATGTATAATATCTGACTGTGCTCACACAGCTTAATTGTGGGGGAGACTGGGGAGCAGTTATAGGTTATAGCAGGAGCCAGGAGTACATATTAAACAGTGCACACTTTTGCTGCCAGAGTGCCACTGCCAGTGTGACTGACCAGTGACCTGACCACACTGACCACCAGTATATTGTGATTGTCTGCCTGAAAAAGTTAAACACTCGTCGTGTGACTTGTGTGGTGTTTTTTTATTCTATAAAAAACTCATTCTGCTGACAGACAGTGTCCAGCAGGTCCGTCATTATATAATATATACCTGTCCGGCTGCAGTAGTGATATATATATATTTTTTATATCATTATTTATCATCCAGTCTATACTAGCAGCAGACACAGTACGGTAGTTCACGGCTGTAGCTACCTCTGTGTCGGCACTCGGCAGTCCATCCATAATTGTATACCACCTACCCGTGGTTTTTTTTTTCTTTCTTCTTTATACATACTACATCTCATTATCATCCAGTCTATATTAGCAGCAGACACAGTACAGTACGGTAGTCCACGGCTGTAGCTATCTCTGTGTCGGCACTCGGCAGTCCATCCATAATTGTATACCACCTACCCGTGGTTTTTTTTTTCTTTCTTCTTTATACATACTACATCTCATTATCAACCAGTCTATATTAGCAGCAGACACAGTACGGTAGTCCACGGCTGTAGCTACCTCTGTGTCGGCACTCGGCAGTCCATCCATAATTGTATACCACCTACCCGTGGTTTTTTTTTCTTTCTTCTTTATACATACTACATCTCATTATCAACCAGTCTATATTAGCAGCAGACACAGTACGGTAGTCCACGGCTGTAGCTACCTCTGTGTCGGCACTCGGCAGTCCATCCATAATTGTATACCACCTACCCGTGGTTTTTTTTTCTTTCTTCTTTATACATACTACATCTCATTATCAACCAGTCTATATTAGCAGCAGACACAGTACGGTAGTTCACGGCTGTAGCTACCTCTGTGTCGGCACTCGGCAGTCCATCCATAATTGTATACCACCTACCCGTGGTTTTTTTTTTCTTTCTTCTTTATACATACTACATCTCATTATCATCCAGTCTATATTAGCAGCAGACACAGTACAGTACGGTAGTCCACGGCTGTAGCTATCTCTGTGTCGGCACTCGGCAGTCCATCCATAATTGTATACCACCTACCCGTGGTTTTTTTTTCTTTCTTCTTTATACATACTACATCTCATTATCAACCAGTCTATATTAGCAGCAGACACAGTACGGTAGTCCACGGCTGTAGCTACCTCTGTGTCGGCACTCGGCAGTCCATCCATAATTGTATACCACCTACCCGTGGTTTTTTTTTTCTTTCTTCTTTATACATACTACATCTCATTATCAACCAGTCTATATTAGCAGCAGACACAGTACGGTAGTCCACGGCTGTAGCTACCTCTGTGTCGGCACTCGGCAGTCCATCCATAATTGTATACCACCTACCCGTGGTTTTTTTTTCCTTTCTTCTTTATACATACTACATCTCATTATCAACCAGTCTATATTAGCAGCAGACACAGTACGGTAGTTCACGGCTGTAGCTACCTCTGTGTCGGCACTCGGCAGTCCATCCATAATTGTATACCACCTACCCGTGGTTTTTTTTTTTCTTTCTTCTTTATACATACTACATCTCATTGTCAAACAGTCTATATTAGCAGCAGACACAGTACAGTACGGTAGTCCACGGCTGTAGCTACCTCTGTGTCGGCACTCGGCAGTCCATCCATAATTGTATACCACCTACCCGTGGTTTTTTTTTTCTTTCTTCTTTATACATACTACATCTCATTATCAACCAGTCTATATTAGCAGCAGACACAGTACGGTAGTTCACGGCTGTAGCTACCTCTGTGTCGGCACTCGGCAGTCCATCCATAATTGTATACTAGTATCCATCCATCTCCATTGTTTACCTGAGGTGCCTTTTAGTTGTGCCTATTAAAATATGGAGAACAAAAATGTTGAGGTTCCAAAATTAGGGAAAGATCAAGATGCACTTCCACCTCGTGCTGAAGCTGCTGCCACTAGTCATGGCCGAGACGATGAAATGCCAGCAACGTCGTCTGCCAAGGCCGATGCCCAATGTCATAGTACAGAGCATGTCAAATCCAAAACACCAAATATCAGTAAAAAAAGGACTCCAAAACCTAAAATAAAATTGTCGGAGGAGAAGCGTAAACTTGCCAATATGCCATTTACCACACGGAGTGGCAAGGAACGGCTGAGGCCCTGGCCTATGTTCATGGCTAGTGGTCCAGCTTCACATGAGGATGGAAGCACTCAGCCTCTCGCTAGAAAACTGAAAAGACTCAAGCTGGCAAAAGCACCGCAAAGAACTGTGCGTTCTTCGAAATCCCAAATCCACAAGGAGAGTCCAATTGTGTCGGTTGCGATGCCTGACCTTCCCAACACTGGACGTGAAGAGCATGCTGTTATGCACACCAGTGCCTGCAGGAAAGTACTAGTGTCAGAACTGTTATGCACTCCAGTGTCTGCAGGAATGTACTGGTGTTTGAACTGTTATGCAAAAACAAATGGACTCACAGACAAACTGGGGAATATGACATAACGTACACAGAAGGTGATAGGGTAACAAAATACACACACAGTGAACAGAGAAGCCCAGAGGCTAAGGAACTGGGTATCTCCCTTGTATTAGAACTGCTCAGATGTAAAAAGCAAGATGTTGTGTTTTAATACGTAGAGAACCCGAAATGCTGTTGCTAAGGGCAACAGCAAAACCCTAAAGGGTTACCAACGGGTGTGGCAGTAAACTCCTTGGTCAGAGATGGAATGATAGACACAAGGAGAGCCTCCACAATCCTGATTCTCACTTGCAGTGCACAGGTTTAAGCTTACTGCCACTAAACTGACCCCTGACACCTAGCACAGTGAGACAGGATTAGACAGGCAAGTGTTAGAATACAGCCGCAAACTTGCTAAGTTCACAGAGTAATAACAGAACCCCAGCAAGCTAAACGACTGACTCCAGTCTTACTGCTAGGTCTGGATTGGCAGAGTGTAATACCAAATCCCCAGGCCTATTTGCAGTAAGCAACAAACAAATACAAAGCTACACAGTACTGGCTAACTTTCATGAACTGACTAACCAACAGAGATTCAGCAGCATCTGCTTACCCTGAAAAGAGGCCTTATAAAGCAGGTGCTGTCCACGCCCCACTCAGACCTCACAGACTGTGAGCACAAAAACCAGCACCGGATCCCCTGCCGTGCACAGAGCCTATAACCACTGCACAGCAAAAGACCCGAACCGGAGTATCAGCTGCGCTCAGGTTACTCCACTAGCACTTGTCTCCCGGTTGCCATGACGACGTGGCAGCACAGGGCAGGAGACCCTAACAGTACCCCCCCTCTGACGAGGGGTCAAAGAACCCCTACCACCGGGTTTATCGGGGAACTGCGAGAAGAAAGAGCGTATCAGTCTGGGGGCATGAAGATCACAACTGCGCACCCACGACCGCTCCTCCGGGCCATACCCCTTCCAGTGCACCAAAAATGACAGCCGACCCCGAACCACCTTGGAGTCAAGAATCCTTTCAACAACAAACTCCCTCTGGCCACGTATCAGAAGAGGGGAAGGTCTTCCACTGGAAGAAGGATTACTAATCGCCCGTTTTAAAAGGGAACAATGAAATGTTTTATTGATACCCAAAGAACGGGGCAGATCTAACTGAAATGCCACCGGATTGATAACCCTGGTGATCTTATAAGGGCCGATGAACCGGGGCCCTAACTTATGAGATGGCTGTCTCAACTTAAAATTCTTGGTAGACAACCAGACGAAGTCTCCTAATTTGAAGCTGCAGGGTCTTTTCCGCTTATCAAAAACCCTTTTGGTCACTAATGACACAGACACAAGGGCTTTCTTCACTTTCCGCCAAATACCTCTAAGGACCGAAACCACAGAGGAACCACCAGGCGTGGAGTCCAGGGGGTCAAAAGAATTGGCCTTAGGATGATGCCCATACACACAAAGGAAGGGAGAGATCCCTGTAGCAGAGTGAGCCGCGTTGTTATAGGCAAACTCCGCCATGGACAGATGAGCAACCCAGTCAGTCTGACACTTGGAGACATAACACCCGAGGAACTGCTCCAAGGACTGGTTCACCCTTTCAGTCTGCCCATTAGACTGCGGATGGTAGCCTGACGACAAGCTGACAGAAATCTGGAGATCGGAACAAAATGCCCTCCAGAATTTGGCCACAAACTGGGATCCGCGGTCAGAGACCACATCAAGTGGCAACCCGTGGAGACGCACAACATGCAGCATAAATAATTCAGACAGGCGTCTGGCTGATGGCAGCCCAACCAGTGGAACGAAGTGCGCCATCTTCGAAAACCTGTCAACGACAACCCAGATGGCTGTCATCCCCGAGGATTTGGGCAAGTCCACCACAAAATCCATTGAAATGTGGGTCCATGGCTTAGATGGGATAGAGAGTGGATGTAATGGGCCAACAGGAACCCCTCTAGGAGTCTTATTTCGGGCACAGATGTCACATGCCCGAACCCACTGATCCACATCCTTAGCCACCGAGGGCCACCACACCGCCCTAGATAGCAACTCCCGAGTTCTGGCAATACCCGGGTGACCTGCCGACTTCTTGGCATGAAATTCCAGGAACACTCGCTGTCTTAACCTAGGAGGCACAAACAAAAGACCTACCGGAAGGTCTGGAGGAGCCTGCTCCTGTGCTCTAAGGACTAATGATAAGAGGTCCTGGGTAATGCCCACTTTAATACATGATGGGGAAACAATGGGCAACGGCTCCTCGGTGGTCTCCTGGATTGGAGCAAAACTCCGTGAGAGCGCATCAGCCTTGATGTTTTTTGACCCAGGGCGATATGTTATCAAAAAATTAAAGCGAGCAAAAAACAAAGCCCATCGTGCCTGCCTGGCATTGAGACGCTTCGCTGACTCTAAATATGCCAGATTCTTATGGTCAGTGAGAATTGAGACCACAAACTTAGCCCCCTCAAGCCAGTGTCTCCACTCCTCGAGTGCATCCTTAATAGCCAACAATTCCCGGTTACCCACGTCATAATTCATCTCGGCAGGCGAAAATTTACGGGAAAAGTAAGCACAGGGATGAAGGCGATTATCAGACACTCCCATCTGAGAAAGCACTGCCCCAATACCCATCTCAGAGGCATCCACCTCCACCACAAAAGGACGCTCTGGATCTGGGTGTCGCAGCACCTTGGCCGAAACAAATGCTCTTTTGAGACGGGCAAAAGCCGCTTTAGCCTCACAAGACCAGTGAGCAACATCCGCCCCTTTCTTAGTGAGTGCCACCAAGGGCGCCACTATAGACGAAAATCCAGCGATAAATCGTCTATAAAAATTCGCAAAGCCCAGGAAACGCTGAAGCGCCTTCAAACTAGTGGGCTGCACCCAATCCAGGACTGCCTGTACCTTGGAACCCTCCATTTGGAAACCTTCTGGGGAGATAATATATCCTAGAAATGCGATTTGCTGAACTTCAAATTCGCACTTCTCCAGCTTCGCCCCAAGCCGGTGGTCTCTGAGTTTCTGGAGGACTAAGCGTACATGCTTCCGATGTTCCTCCAGGGAATGGGAGAAGATTAGGATGTCATCTAAGTATACAACTAAGAATCTATCCAAATATTCCCTGAGCACATCATTCATGAAATCCTGGAAGACTGCCGGGGCATTACAGAGCCCAAAAGGCATCACCAAATATTCATAATGCCCTGAGTGGGTATTAAAGGCAGTCTTCCATTCATCCCCCTCTCTTATTCGGATTAGATTGTACGCACCGCGTAGGTCAATCTTAGAAAAAATGGTGGCAGTACGAAGCTGGTCAAACAAGACCGAAATGAGAGGCAGTGGGTATGAGTTTTTAATCGTGATACGGTTCAATTCCCTGAAGTCGATGCAGGGTCGCAACGAACCGTCCTTTTTACCCACGAAGAAGAACCCCGACCCAACTGGAGACTGTGAAGGTCTGATAAATCCCTTAGCCAAGTTCTCCTGAATGTACTCTGCCGTAGCCTGAGTCTCAGGACGTGACAGGGAGTACAACCTGCTCTTGGGAAGCTTAGCATTTGGCAACAAATCAATGGCACAGTCATAGGGGCGATGGGGAGGTAGTACCTCTGCAACTTTTTTGGAGAACACGTCCGCAAAATCTGCATAACACCCTGGCAATCCTGGCAAACTTAGCTGCGAGAGCCTGACTGGAAGGCTCAAGCAACTCCTGAAACAATCAGTACCCCAACTAAGAATCTCCCCAGAGACCCAGTCAAATTGAGGATTGTGGGCCCTTAACCAGGGTAACCCCAACACCAATGGGGCAAAAGTACAGACAGTCACATAAAAGGACAATTTTTCAGAGTGTGTGGCTCCAATAAACAAAGAAATCTGGCTAGTGCAAGAGGTAATTTTACCTTGGGATAATGGTTCCCCGTTTAACCCACAAATCTCAATTTCCGATGCCAAGGGTACTAAGGAAACAGAGTGTTTTAGGGCGAATTGGCGGTCCATAAAAACCCCGTCGGCCCCACTGTCCACAAAGGCCTCAGTCTTGACAGTTTGACCGAGGATCTTCAAGGTCACCGGAATGATAAAAGTCTTCTTGGGAAATTCTGACTTCTGGCCTGACAGGATATTTCCCATCACCCTCAGGCCCTGAAGTTTTCCGGCTTTTCTGGGCATGATACTACCACATGACCTTTATTCCCACAGTACAAACACAACCCCTGCTGTCTCCTCCGCGTCTTCTCACGCGAGGAGAGGCGGGTAGCCCCAATCTGCATAGGCTCCTCAGAAAATTCCTCAGAGTCTGAGGTTCCCTTGGGAAGGAAGGAAATCTCAGTCTCCCTTTCAAGCCTACGCTCTCTCAGCCGTCTATCCACCCGGATGGATAACTGCATGAGCTGATCCAAGCTATCAGGCAAGGGATATTGTACCAGTTGGTCCTTTATCTGGTTAGAAAGACCTCTTTGGTACTGGTGTCTCAGGGCTGGGTCATTCCACTGGGTATCATGGGCCAACCTCCGAAACTCCGTACAGTAAACCTCAACTGGCCTTCGCCCTTGCTTAAGGATCGAAATCTGAGCCTCGGCTGAGGCCGTCTTGTCAGGGTCATCATACAACATGCCCAGTGCCGTAAAAAAAGCATCAACACTTTTAAGCGACGGACAGTCAGGCTGCAACCCATATGCCCAGACCTGTGGGTCTCCTTGTAGCAAGGAAATCACTATGCCCACCCGCTGAATCTCCGACCCAGAAGACTGAGGCCTAAGCCGGAAGTATAGCTTGCAGCTCTCCTTGAAACAAAAGAACTGCGAGCGATCTCCAGAAAAACGAGCCGGGAGATTTACTTTCGGCTCCTTAACCCCTGCAGGTGCTGCTGCTGCGGGAGCTCCGCCAGCAGCCTGGGAGGTGTGCATTTTAATGGACAAATCATTAAATTGTCGAGTCAGGACCTGCACCTGATCGACCACCTGTTGCAACGTATTTTGAGGGGTATGCTCCATATTCCCACAAAATTTCAACAGGAGTATTAGGCTGCTGAATATGTTATGCACACCAGTGCCTGCAGGAAAGTACTAGTGTCAGAACTGTTATGCACTCCAGTGTCTGCAGGAATGTACTGGTGTTTGAACTGTTATGCAAAAACAAATGGACTCACAGACAAACTGGGGAATATGACATAACGTACACAGAAGGTGATAGGGTAACAAAATACACACACAGTGAACAGAGAAGCCCAGAGGCTAAGGAACTGGGTATCTCCATTGTATTAGAACTGCTCAGATGTAAAAAGCAAGATGTTGTGTTTTAATACGTAGAGAACCCGAAATGCTGTTGCTAAGGGCAACAGCAAAACCCTAAAGGGTTACCAACGGGTGTGGCAGTAAACTCCTTGGTCAGAGATGGAATGATAGACACAAGGAGAGCCTCCACAATCCTGATTCTCACTTGCAGTGCACAGGTTTAAGCTTACTGCCACTAAACTGACCCCTGACACCTAGCACAGTGAGACAGGATTAGACAGGCAAGTGTTAGAATACAGCCGCAAACTTGCTAAGTTCACAGAGTAATAACAGAACCCCAGCAAGCTAAACGACTGACTCCAGTCTTACTGCTAGGTCTGGATTGGCAGAGTGTAATACCAAATCCCCAGGCCTATTTGCAGTAAGCAACAAACAAATACAAAGCTACACAGTACTGGCTAACTTTCATGAACTGACTAACCAACAGAGATTCAGCAGCATCTGCTTACCCTGAAAAGAGGCCTTATAAAGCAGGTGCTGTCCACGCCCCACTCAGACCTCACAGACTGTGAGCACAAAAACCAGCACCGGATCCCCTGCCGTGCACAGAGCCTATAACCACTGCACAGCAAAAGACCCGAACCGGAGTATCAGCTGCGCTCAGGTTACTCCACTAGCACTTGTCTCCCGGTTGCCATGACGACGTGGCAGCACAGGGCAGGAGACCCTAACACATGCGCCTTCCACCATTTGCACGCCCCCTGCAAGTGCTGGAAGGAGCACCCGCAGTCCAGTTCCTGATAGTCAGATTGAAGATGTCAGTGTTGAAGTACACCAGGATGAGGAGGATATGGGTGTTGCTGGCGCTGGGGAGGAAATTGACCAGGAGGATTCTGATGGTGAGGTGGTTTGTTTAAGTCAGGCACCCGGGGAGACACCTGTTGTCCGTGGGAGGAATATGGCCACTGACATGCCTGGTGAAAATACCAAAAAAATCAGCTCTTCGGTGTGGAAGTATTTCAACAGAAATGCGGACAACAGGTGTCAAGCCGTGTGTTGCCTTTGTCAAGCTGTAATAAGTAGGGGTAAGGACGTTAACCACCTCGGAACATCCTCCCTTATACGTCACCTGCAGCGCATTCATAATAAGTCAGTGACAAGTTCAAAAACTTTGGGCGACAGCGGAAGCAGTCCACTGACCAGTAAATCCCTTCCTCTTGTAACCAAGCTCACGCAAACCACCCCACCAACTCCCTCAGTGTCAATTTCCTCCTTCCCCAGGAATGCCAATAGTCCTGCAGGCCATGTCACTGGCAATTCTGACGAGTCCTCTCCTGCCTGGGATTCCTCCGATGCATCCTTGCGTGTAACGCCTACTGCTGCTGGCGCTGCTGTTGTTGCTGCTGGGAGTCGATGGTCATCCCAGAGGGGAAGTCGTAAGCCCACTTGTACTACTTCCAGTAAGCAATTGACTGTTCAACAGTCCTTTGCGAGGAAGATGAAATATCACAGCAGTCATCCTGCTGCAAAGCGGATAACTGAGGCCTTGACAACTATGTTGGTGTTAGACGTGCGTCCGGTATCCGCCGTTAGTTCACAGGGAACTAGACAATTTATTGAGGCAGTGTGCCCCCGTTACCAAATACCATCTAGGTTCCACTTCTCTAGGCAGGCGATACCGAGAATGTACACGGACGTCAGAAAAAGACTCACCAGTGTCCTAAAAAATGCAGTTGTACCCAATGTCCACTTAACCACGGACATGTGGACAAGTGGAGCAGGGCAGGGTCAGGACTATATGACTGTGACAGCCCACTGGGTAGATGTATGGACTCCCGCCGCAAGAACAGCAGCGGCGGCACCAGTAGCAGCATCTCGCAAACGCCAACTCTTTCCTAGGCAGGCTACGCTTTGTATCACCGCTCTCCAGAATACGCACACAGCTGAAAACCTCTTACGGCAACTGAGGAAGATCATCGCGGAATGGCTTACCCCAATTGGACTCTCCTGTGGATTTGTGGCATCGGACAACGCCAGCAATATTGTGTGTGCATTAAATATGGGCAAATTCCAGCACGTCCCATGTTTTGCACATACCTTGAATTTGGTGGTGCAGAATTTTTAAAAAAAACGACAGGGGCGTGCAAGAGATGCTGTCGGTGGCCAGAAGAATTGCGGGACACTTTCGGCCTACAGGCACCACGTACAGAAGACTGGAGCACCACCAAAAACAACTGAACCTGCCCTGCCATCATCTGAAGCAAGAAGTGGTAACGAGGTGGAATTCAACCCTCTATATGCTTCAGAGGTTGGAGGAGCAGCAAAAGGCCATTCAAGCCTATACAATTGAGCACGATATAGGAGGTGGAATGCACCTGTCTCAAGCGCAGTGGAGAATGATTTCAACGTTGTGCAAGGTTCTGATGCCCTTTGAACTTGCCACACGTGAAGTCAGTTCAGACACTGCCAGCCTGAGTCAGGTCATTCCCCTCATCAGGCTTTTGCAGAAGAAGCTGGAGACATTGAAGGAGGAGCTAACACCGAGCGATTCCGCTAGGCATGTGGGACTTGTGGATGGAGCCCTTAATTCGCTTAACAAGGATTCACGGGTGGTCAATCTGTTGAAATCAGAGCACTACATTTTGGCCACCGTGCTCGATCCTAGATTTAAAGCCTACCTTGGATCTCTCTTTCCGGCAGACACAAGTCTGCTGGGGTTGAAAGACCTGCTGGTGAGAAAATTGTCAAGTCAAGCGGAACGCGACCTGTCAACATCTCCTCCTTCACATTCTCCCGCAACTGGGGGTGCGAGGAAAAGGCTCAGAATTCCGAGCCCACCCGCTGGCGGTGATGCAGGGCAGTCTGGAGCGACTGCTGATGCTGACATCTGGTCCGGACTGAAGGACCTGACAACGATTACGGACATGTCGTCTACTGTCACTGCATATGATTCTCTCAACATTGAAAGAATGGTGGAGGATTATATGAGTGACCGCATCCAAGTAGGCACGTCACACAGTCCGTACTTATACTGGCAGGAAAAAGAGGCAATTTGGAGGCCCTTGCACAAACTGGCTTTATTCTACCTAAGTTGCCCTCCCACAAGTGTGTACTCCGAAAGAGTGTTTAGTGCCGCCGCTCACCTTGTCAGCAATCGGCGTACGAGGTTACATCCAGAAAATGTGGAGAAGATGATGTTCATTAAAATGAATTATAATCAATTCCTCCGCGGAGACATTGACCAGCAGCAATTGCCTCCACAAAGTACACAGGGAGCTGAGATGGTGGATTCCAGTGGGGACGAATTGATAATCTGTGAGGAGGGGGATGTACACGGTGATATATCGGAGGATGATGATGAGGTGGACATCTTGCCTCTGTAGAGCCAGTTTGTGCAAGGAGAGATTAATTGCTTCTTTTTTGGTGGGGGTCCAAACCAACCCGTCATATCAGTCACAGTCGTGTGGCAGACCCTGTCACTGAAATGATGGGTTGGTTAAAGTGTGCATGTCCTGTTTATACAACATAAGGGTGGGTGGGAGGGCCCAAGGACAATTCCATCTTGCACCTCTTTTTTCTTTAATTTTTCTTTGCGTCATGTGCTGTTTGGGGAGTGTTTTTTGGAAGGGCCATCCTGCGTGACACTGCAGTGCCACTCCTAGATGGGCCCGGTGTTTGTGTCGGCCACTAGGGTCGCTTATCGTACTCACACAGCTACCTCATTGCGCCTCTTTTTTTCTTTGCGTCATGTGCTGTTTGGGGAGTGTTTTTTGGAAGGGCCATCCTGCGTGACACTGCAGTGCCACTCCTAGATGGGCCCGGTGTTTGTGTCGGCCACTAGGGTCGCTTATCTTACTCACACAGCTACCTCATTGCGCCTCTTTTTTTCTTTGCGTCATGTGCTGTTTGGGGAGGGTTTTTTGGAAGGGACATCCTGCGTGACACTGCAGTGCCACTCCTAGATGGGCCCGGTGTTTGTGTCGGCCACTAGGGTCGCTTATCTTACTCACACAGCTACCTCATTGCGCCTCTTTTTTTCTTTGCGTCATGTGCTGTTTGGGGAGTGTTTTTTGGAAGGGCCATCCTGCGTGACACTGCAGTGCCACTCCTAGATGGGCCCGGTGTTTGTGTCGGCCACTAGGGTCGCTTATCTTACTCACACAGCTACCTCATTGCGCCTCTTTTTTTCTTTGCATCATGTGCTGTTTGGGGAGTGTTTTTTGGAAGGGCCATCCTGCGTGACACTGCAGTGCCACTCCTAGATGGGCCCGGTGTTTGTGTCGGCCACTAGGGTCGCTTATCTTACTCACACAGCTACCTCATTGCGCCTCTTTTTTTCTTTGCGTCATGTGCTGTTTGGGGAGGGTTTTTTGGAAGGGACATCCTGCGTGACACTGCAGTGCCACTCCTAGATGGGCCCGGTGTTTGTGTCGGCCACTAGGGTCGCTTATCTTACTCACACAGCTACCTCATTGCGCCTCTTTTTTTCTTTGCGTCATGTGCTGTTTGGGGAGGGTTTTTTGGAAGGGACATCCTGCGTGACACTGCAGTGCCACTCCTAGATGGGCCCGGTGTTTGTGTCGGCCACTAGGGTCGCTTATCTTACTCACACAGCTACCTCATTGCGCCTCTTTTTTTCTTTGCGTCATGTGCTGTTTGGGGAGGGTTTTTTGGAAGGGACATCCTGCGTGACACTGCAGTGCCACTCCTAGATGGGCCCGGTGTTTGTGTCGGCCACTAGGGTCGCTTATCTTACTCACACAGCTACCTCATTGCGCCTCTTTTTTTCTTTGCGTCATGTGCTGTTTGGGGAGGGTTTTTTGGAAGGGACATCCTGCGTGACACTGCAGTGCCACTCCTAGATGGGCCCGGTGTTTGTGTCGGCCACTAGGGTCGCTTATCTTACTCACACAGCTACCTCATTGCGCCTCTTTTTTTCTTTGCGTCATGTGCTGTTTGGGGAGGGTTTTTTTGGAAGGGACATCCTGCGTGACACTGCAGTGCCACTCCTAGATGGGCCCGGTGTTTGTGTCGGCCACTAGGGTCGCTTATCTTACTCACACAGCTACCTCATTGCGCCTCTTTTTTTCTTTGCGTCATGTGCTGTTTGGGGAGGGTTTTTTGGAAGGGACATCCTGCGTGACACTGCAGTGCCACTCCTAGATGGGCCAGGTGTTTGTGTCGGCCACTAGGGTCGCTTAGCTTAGTCATCCAGCGACCTCGGTGCAAATTTTAGGACTAAAAATAATATTGTGAGGTGTGAGGTATTCAGAATAGACTGAAAATGAGTGGAAATGATGGTTTTTGAGGTTAATAATACTTTGGGATCAAAATGACCCCCAAATTCTATGATTTAAGCTGTTTTTTAGGTTTTTTGGAAAAAAACACCCGAATCCAAAACACACCCGAATCCGACTAAAAAAAATTCGGTTAGGTATTGCCAAAACGCGGTCGAACCCAAAACACGGCCGCGGAACCGAACCCAAAACCAAAACACAAAACCCGAAAAATTTCCGGCGCTCATCTCTAGATATAACAATGCACAGTAAACACTGGATGTATATCACAGAATACTTGAACTAAATATTCATATAGTTATGCACTTGTTATCATAGGCAGATTCGGGGGGGGGGGGGGGGGTGGAGGGCGGGGTGCACCCAGGCACGTGCCCCACCTGTCGTTTCTAACTTCTTCTTTTTTCAAAAGGAGAACAGTGGCAGCACTACTGCTATTTCCGTCAATCAGATTTTATAAAAGAGCCGGAAGGCACTAGGACCCGCCGCGGCTCTAACAGCAAGTCTGTGTGGTAACCAATGGGGAGGCTGGAGCTGCAGCTCCAGCCTCCTCCTGCTCACATTGCAACCTACCTCCCCCACTGCCAGCCAGCCAGAGTCCAACCCAGTCGCCGGGTTCAAATGCCAGCATTGAGTAAGACTGTTACTTATGGTGGCGCAGAAGGCTTCATAAACCCTCACTGCGCCGCACAGTTACCCAGCGCTTCCTCCTCCACTTCCTTTACCACCATGCTAGGTGCAGTCAAACTCAGCCTCGGCTTTGAGAAGTCGGCCCGTGTGATTGTGACAGGGCTGTCCTGCAGATGTCTTATGCTGTGTGATTGTGACAGGGCTGTCCTGCAGATGTCTTATGCTGTGTGATGTGACAGGGCTCTCCTGCAGATGTCTTATGCTGTGTGATTGTGACAGGGCTGTCCTGCAGATGTCTTATGCTGTGTGAGTGTGACAGGGCTGTCCTGCAGATGTCTTATGCTGTGTGAGTGTGACAGGGCTGTCCTGCAGATGTCTTATGCTGTGTGAGTGTGACAGGGCTGTCCTGCAGATGTGTCTTATGCTGTGTGACTGTGACCGGGCTGTCCTGCAGATGTCTTATGCTGTGTGACTGTGACAGGGCTGTCCTGCAGATGTCTTATGCTGTGTGAGTGTGACAGGGCTGTCCTGCAGATGTCTTATGCTGTGTGACTGTGACAGGGCTGTCCTGCAGATGTCTTATGCTGTGTGACTGTGACAGGGCTGTCCTGCAGATGTCTTATGCTGTGTGATTGTGACAGGGCTGTCCTGCAGATGTCTTATGCTGTGTGATGTGACAGGGCTGTCCTGCAGATGTCTTATGCTGTGTGATTGTGACAGGGCTGTCCTGCAGATGTCTTATGCTGTGTGAGTGTGACAGGGCTGTCCTGCAGATGTCTTATGCTGTGTGAGTGTGACAGGGCTCTCCTGCAGATGTCTTATGCTGTGTGAGTGTGACAGGGCTGTCCTGCAGATGTCTTATGCTGTGTGACTGTGACCGGGCTGTCCTGCAGATGTCTTATGCTGTGTGACTGTGACAGGGCTGTCCTGCAGATGTCTTATGCTGTGTGACAGTGACAGGACTGTCCTGCAGATGTCTTATGCTGTGTGACTGTGACAGGGCTGTCCTGCAGATGTCTTATGCTGTGTGACTGTGACAGGGCTGTCCTGCAGATGTCTTATGCTGTGTGATGTGACAGGGCTGTCCTGCAGATGTCTTATGCTGTGTGATTGTGACAGGGCTGTCCTGCAGATGTCTTATGCTGTGTGATGTGACAGCGCTGTCCTGCAGATGTCTTATGCTGTGTGAGTGTGACAGGGCTGTCCTGCAGATGTCTTATGCTGTGTGAGTGTGACAGGGCTGTCCTGCAGATGTCTTATGCTGTGTGATGTGACAGCGCTGTCCTGCAGATGTCTTATGCTGTGTGATTGTGACAGGGCTGTCCTGCAGATGTCTTATGCTGTGTGATGTGACAGGGCTGTCCTGCAGATGTCTTATGCTGTGTGATGTGACAGGGCTGTCCTGCAGATGTCTTATGCTGTGTGACTGTGACAGGGCTGTCCTGCAGATGTCTTATGCCGTGTGACTGTGACAGGGCTGTCCTGCAGATGTCTTATGCCGTGTGACTGTGACAGGGCTGTCCTGCAGATGTCTTATGCTGTGTGACTGTGAGAGGGCTGTCCTGCAGATGTCTTATGCTGTGTGATGTGACAGGGCTGTCCTGCAGATGTCTTATGCTGTGTGATTGTGACAGGGCTGTCCTGCAGATGTCTTATGCTGTGTGACTGTGACAGGGCTGTCCTGCAGATGTTTTATGCTGTGTGATTGTGACAGGGCTGTCCTGCAGATGTCTTATGCTGTGTGATGTGACAGGGCTGTCCTGCAGATGTCTTATGCTGTGTGATGTGACAGGGCTGTCCTGCAGATGTCTTATGCTGTGTGACTGTGACAGAGCAGTCCTGCAGATGTCTTATGCTGTGTGACAGTGACAGGGCTGTCCTGCAGATGTCTTATGCTGTGTGATGTGACAGGGCTGTCCTGCAGATGTCTTATGCTGTGTGATGTGACAGGGCTGTCCTGCAGATGTCTTATGCTGTGTGATGTGACAGGGCTGTCCTGCAGATGTCTTATGCTGTGTGATGTGACAGGGCTGTCCTGCAGATGTCTTATGCTGTGTGACTGTGACAGGGCTGTCCTGCAGATGTCTTATGCTGTGTGACTGTGACAGGGCTGTCCTGCAGATGTCTTATGCCGTGTGATGTGACAGGGCTGTCCTGCAGATGTCTTATGCTGTGTGATTGTGACAGGGCTGTCCTGCAGATGTCTTATGCTGTGTGACTGTGACAGGGCTGTCCTGCAGATGTTTTATGCTGTGTGACTGTGACAGGGCTGTCCTGCAGATGTCTTATGCTGCTTGTTGGAGATCCAGCTGGCTGCTTCTGCTAATCAAAGATGGGCAGTTCGTGTCCTGCAGTCTGAGTCTCAGAGCAGTGCCCAAAACAAGATATGCTGCACCTGCCACCACCAACTATAAACTTTAATAATTATATTGTGCTGGGGTGCCTTCCAGGCTCCCATACCTAATGGAACATGTGACCAACATTTCAAGGCCCAATCAGCCTTTTCATCAGGGTGAAACATTGGCAATAAACCAGGATGCGCTCCTACAGCCAATCATTACCTGATGGCATATTCTGTGAGGCCACACCCCCTGTGATACCACACCCCTTATCTGGGAGCAACCGTGCCTTAGGTGCATGTAAATATAACTATTACCGTTCCCCTATCATGATACCCCCCCTTTCATTTTCTTCTGGATCCGCCCCTGCTTGTTCTTAACTAACACTGTCTAAATGACATGTAGAATACTTAAGTGCCCTGTAAATGCACAGCGCTGATGAGGCAGGCGGCTTTACTGAGGAGACAGTGCCCAGCAGTCCCAAGAACAGCGCAGCTGTGTGAAATGGCGCCCAAGCGCTGACAGGGAGTGAGGGAGAGAGAGATGCACATCCAGGGCGGGAACATCTGTAGATGGCACCTGGAGCTGGGGGAAGGGCTACAGGTCAGCGCCTTATCCCCTCTGCTGGACTTTACCACCGGGTACTATGGAGCCTATAATAAATGGATTTTAGAAAATATATATATATATAATGGGGTCCCTGCACGGCCACAGTGTCCACGCCAGCGGCGCGGCCCATCTCCTGGGACCGTGATCGGATCACGATTTCGTCAGGTCCCACCTGGGGGACCCTCTTACCTCCTCCCTGAAGTGCGGCCACGCAATCCAGGAGAGCAGCAATGGTGACGTGTGCCTGCTGACCGGAGCGCCTCCGCTACAAGTACCCGGCAACCAGGACGCGGGAGTATACAGCGCCGCTGGGGGAGGTGATGGAGCCGCAGCTCAGAATGTCAGCATGACATACACGGCATCTAGTGCCTGTGCTGCGGCCCTTGAAATCTTCTTTCTTCTTAAAAAGCTCTTATTAGGGCTGCCTAACGCAGCCCCACCTGTTAGCTGCCTGCACTGAAGGCACCAACTTACAAACTGAGCTCCAGTGCCTGGAGGCGGGGCTATAGAGGAGGCGGTGCAGTGCATCCTGGGAACAGTCAAAGCTTTGGCCTGTTGGTGCCTCAGATCAAGATCCAACTCTACACCTCGATGTTATTCCCTGTGGAATACCAGTGTACCCCACTGCAGAAAATAATAATAATAATAATAATAATAATAATAAGAATTTACTTACCGATAATTCTATTTCTCGTAGTCCGTAGTGGATGCTGGGGACTCCGTCAGGACCATGGGGAATAGCGGGCTCCGCAGGAGACAGGGCACATCTAAAAAAGCTTTTAGGTCACATGGTGTGTACTGGCTCCTCCCCCCATGACCCTCCTCCAAGCCTCAGTTAGGTACTGTGCCCGGACGAGCGTACACAATAAGGAAGGATCTTGAATCCCGGGTAAGACTCATACCAGCCACACCAATCACACCGTACCACTTGTGATCTGAACCCAGTTAACAGTATGATAACAAAACGAAGTAGCCTCTGAAAAGATGGCTCACAACAAGAATAACCCGATTTTTGTAACAATAACTATGTACAAGTATTGCAGACAATCCGCACTTGGGATGGGCGCCCAGCATCCACTACGGACTACGAGAAATAGAATTATCGGTAAGTAAATTCTTATTTTCTCTAACGTCCTAGTGGATGCTGGGGACTCCGTCAGGACCATGGGGATTATACCAAAGCTCCCAAACGGGCGGGAGAGTGCGGATGACTCTGCAGCACCGACTGAGAGAACTCCAGGTCCTCCTTAGCCAGAGTATCAAATTTGTAAAATTTTACAAACGTGTTCTCCTCTGACCACGTAGCTGCTCGGCAAAGTTGTAATGCCGAGACCCCTCGGGCAGCCGCCCAAGATGCGCCCACTTTCCTAGTGGAGTGGGCCTTTACAGATTTAGGCTGTGGCACGCCTGCCACAGAATGTGCAAGTTGGATTGTGCTACAGATCCAACGTGCAATCGTCTGTTTAGACGCAGGAGCACCCATCTTGTTGGGTGCAAACAATATAAACAGCAAGTCAGACTTTCTGACTCCAGCCGTCCTAAACTATATATAATAAGAATTTACTTACCGATAATTCTATTTCTCGGAGTCCGTAGTGGATGCTGGGGTTCCTGAAAGGACCATGGGGAATAGCGGCTCCGCAGGAGACAGGGCACAAAAAGTAAAGCTTTTACAGGTCAGGTGGTGTGCACTGGCTCCTCCCCCTATGACCCTCCTCCAGACTCCAGTTAGGTACTGTGCCCGGACGAGCGTACACAATAAGGGAGGATTTTGAATCCCGGGTAAGACTCATACCAGCCACACCAATCACACCGTACAACTTGTGATCTAAACCCAGTTAACAGTATGATAACAGAGGAGCCTCTGAAAGATGGCTCCCTAAACAAAATAACCCGAAATAGTTAACAATAACTATGTACAAGTCTTGCAGATAATCCGCACTTGGGATGGGCGCCCAGCATCCACTACGGACTCCGAGAAATAGAATTATCGGTAAGTAAATTCTTATTTTCTCTATCGTCCTAAGTGGATGCTGGGGTTCCTGAAAGGACCATGGGGATTATACCAAAGCTCCCAAACGGGCGGGAGAGTGCGGATGACTCTGCAGCACCGAATGAGAGAACTCCAGGTCCTCTTTTGCCAGGGTATCAAATTTGTAACATTTTACAAACGTGTTCTCCCCTGACCACGTAGCTGCTCGGCAGAGTTGTAATGCCGAGACTCCTCGGGCAGCCGCCCAGGATGAGCCCACCTTCCTTGTGGAATGGGCCTTAACAGAATTAGGCTGTGGTAGGCCTGCCACAGAATGTGCAAGTTGAAACGTGTTACAAATCCAACGAGCAATCGACTGCTTAGAAGCAGGTGCACCCAACTTGTTGGGTGCATACAGTATAAACAGCGAGTCAGATTTTCTGACTCCAGCCGTCCTTGAAATGTATATCTTTAAAGCTCTGACAACGTCCAACAACTTGGAGTCTTCCAAGTCGTTTGTAGCCGCAGGCACTACAATAGGCTGGTTCAGGTGAAACGCTGACACCACCTTCGGGAGAAAATGCGGACGCGTCCGCAGCTCTGCCCTATCTGAATGGAAACTTAAATAAGGACTTTTATAAGATAAAGCCGCCAGTTCTGATACTCTCCTGGCCGAAGCCAGGGCCAGTAACATAGTCACTTTCCATGTGAGATATTTCAAATCCACCTTCTTAAGTGGTTCAAACCAATGGGATTTGAGGAAATCTAAAACTACATTTAGATCCCACGGTGCCACCGGAGGCACCACAGGAGGCTGTATATGCAGTACTCCTTTGACAAAAGTCTGGACCTCAGGAACTGAGGCCAATTCTTTTTGGAAGAATATAGACAGGGCCGAAATTTGAACCTTAATAGATCCCAATTTGAGACCCATAGACAATCCTGATTGCAGGAAATGTAGGAAACGACCCAGTTGAAATTCCTTCGTCGGAGCATTCCGACCCTCGCACCATGCCACATATTTCCGCCAAATGCGGTGATAATGCTTTGCGGTGACTTCTTTCCTTGCCTTAATCAAGGTAGGAATGACTTCTTCAGGAATGCCTTTTTCTTTTAGAATCTGGCGTTCAACCGCCATGCCGTCAAACGCAGCCGCGGTAAGTCTTGAAAAAGACAAGGACCCTGCTGAGGCAGGTCCCTTCTCAGAGGTAGAGGCCACGGATCGTCCGTGACCATCTCTTGAAGTTCCGGGTACCAAGTCCTTCTTGGCCAATCCGGAGCCACTAGTATCGTTCTTACTCCTCTTTGCCGTATAATCCTCAATACCTTTGGTATGAGAGGCAGAGGAGGAAACACATATACCGACTGGTACACCCAAGGTGTTGCCAGCGCATCCACAGCTATTGCCTGCGGATCTCTTGACCTGGCGCAATACCTGTCCAGTTTTTTGTTGAGGCGAGACGCCATCATGTCCACCATTGGTTTTTCCCAACGGTTTATTATCATGAGGAAAACTTCTGAATGAAGTCCCCACTCTCCCGGGTGAAGATCGTGTCTGCTGAGGAAGTCTGCTTCCCAGTTGTCCACGTCCGGGATGAATACTGCTGACAATGCTATCACGTGATTCTCCGCCCAGCGAAGGATCCTGGCAGCTTCTGCCATTGCACTCCTGCTTCTTGTGCCGCCCTGTCTGTTTACATGGGCGACTGCCGTGATGTTGTCCGACTGGATCAACACCGGTCTTCCTTGAAGCAGAGGTTCCGCCTGGTTTAGAGCATTGTAGATTGCTCTTAGTTCCAGAATGTTTATGTGAAGAGACTTTTCCAGGCTCGTCCACACTCCCTGGAAGTTTCTTCCCTGTGTGACTGCTCCCCAGCCTCTCAGGCTGGCGTCCGTGGTCACCAGGATCCAATCCTGTATGCCGAATCTGCGGCCCTCCAGTAGATGAGCCTCCTGCAACCACCACAGAAGAGATACCCTTGTCCTTGGAGACAGGGTTATCCGCTGATGCATCTGAAGATGCGATCCGGACCATTCGTCCAGCAAATCTCCCTGAAAATGTTTTGCGTGAGATCTGCCGAATGGAATCGCTTCGTAAGAAGCCACCATTTTTCCCAGGCCTCCTTTGCATTAATGCACTGATACTTGGCCTGGTTTTAGGAGGTTTCTGACTAGGTCGGATAACTCCCTGGCTTTCCCCTCCAGGAGAAATACCTTTTTCTGGACTATGCCCAGAATCATTCCTGGGAACAGCAGACGTATCATCGGAAAACACAGCTGCGATTTTTGGAATATTTAGAATCCACTCGTGCTATCGTAGAACTACTTTAGATAGTTCTTTTCCGACCTCCAACTGTTCTCTGGAACTTGCCCCTTTCAGGATATCGTCCAAGTAAGGGATAATTAAGATGCCCTTTTCTTTGAAGAGAGTCATCTTTTCGGCCATTACCTTGGTAAAGGCCCGGGGTGCCGTGGATAATTCAACGGCAACTTTTGAAACTGATATTGACAGTTCTGTATCACGAACCCGATGTACCCTTGTTGAGAAGGGCAAATTTGGACATGGAGGTAATCCTTGATGTCCAGGGACACCATATAGTCCCCTTCTTTCCGGTTCGCTATCACTGCTCTGAGTGACTCCATCTTGATTTGAACCTTTATGTAAGTGTTCAAAGATTTCAGATTTAGACTATGTCTCACCAAGCCGTCTGGCTTCAGTACCACCATATAGTGTGGAAGACTAATACCCTTTTCCTTGTTGTAGGAGGGGTACTTTGATTATCACCTGCTGGAAATACAGCTTGTGAATTTTTCCCAATACTGCCTCCCTGTTGGAGGGAGCCGTTGGTAACGCAGACTTCAGGAACCTGCGAGGAAAAGATGTCTCGACTCTCCAATCTGTACCCCTGGGATAATACTAGTACGATCCAGGGGTCAACTTGCGAGTGATCCCACTGCGCGTTGAGACTCTTGAGACTACACCCCCACCTAACCTGAGTCCGCTTACACGGCCCCAGCGTCATGCTGGGGACTTGGCAGACGCGGTGGAAGGCTTCCTTTCCTGGGAAGGAGCTGTCTGCTGCAGTCTACTTCCCTTTCCTCTATGTCTGGGCAGATATGACTGGCCTTTTGCCCGCTTGCCCTCATGGGAACGGAAGGATTGAGGCTGAAAAGACGGTGTCTGTTTCTGCTGAGATGTAACTTGGGGTAAAAAGGTTGGATTTCCAGCTGTTGCCGAGACCCCCAGGTCCGTTGGACCGACCCCAAATAACTCTTTCCCTTTATACGGCCATACTTCCATGTGTCGTATGGGATATGTATCACCTGACCACTGTCGTGTCCATGACATCTTCTGGGAGATATGGATCACGCACTTATTTTGATGCCAGAGTGCACATATCCCTCTGTGCATCTCGCATACATAAATATATAATGCATCCTATTAAATGCTCTATATCAATCAAATATTTTCAGTCAGGGAAACCGACCAAGCCAACCCAGCACTGCATCTCCAGGCTGATGGCGATCGCTGGTCGCAGTATAACCACCTTATGTGTGTATATACTTTTTAGGATATTTTTCCAGCTGCCTATCAGCTGGCTCCTTGAGGGCGGCCGTATCTGGCGACGGTAACGCCACTTGATAAGCGTGTGAGCGCCTTATTCATTCCCAACGCGCCCTAACTTCTGGCGGGAAAGGGTATAACGCCAATATTTGCTATCGGGGTAAACCCACGCATCATCACACACTTTATTTTATTTTATCTGATTCAGGAAAAACTACAGGTAGTTTTTTCACTCCCACATAATACCCTTTTTTGTGGTACTTGTAGTATCAGAAATATGTAACACCTCCTTCATTGCCCTTAACGTGTGGCCCTAATAAGGAATACGTTTGTTTATTCACCGTCGACACTGGATTCAGTGTCGGTGTCTGTGTCTGTGTCGACCGACTGAGGTAAATGGGCGTTATAAAAAACCCCTGACGGTGTTTCTGAGACGCCTGGACCGGTACTAATTGTTTGTCGGCCGTCTCATGTCGTCAACCGACCTTGCAGCGTGTTGACATTCTCACGTAATTCCCTAAATAAGCCATCCATACCGGTGTCGACTCCCTAGAGAGTGACATCACCATCATAGGCAATTGCTCCGCCTCCTCCAACATCGTCCTCATACATGTCGACACACACGTACCGACACACAGCACACACACCGGGAATGCTCTGACAGAGGACAGGACCCCACTAGCCCTTTGGAGAGACAGAGGGAGAGTTTGCCAGCACACACCAAAAAAACGCTATAATTACATAGGGACAACCTTATATAAGTGTTTCTCCCTTATAGCATCTTTAATATATTTATGTCGCCAATTTAGTGCCCCCCCTCTCTGTTTAAACCCTGTTTCTGTAGTGCAGTGCAGGGGAGAGCCTGGGAGCCTTCTCTCCAGCCTTTCTGTGAGAGAAAATGGCGCTGTGTGCTGAGGAGATAGGCCCCGCCCCTTTTTCGGCGGGCTCGTCTCCCGCTATTTATTGTATTTAGGCAGGGGTTAAATATCTCCATATAGCCTCTGGGGGCTATATGTGAGGTATTTTTAGCCTTATATAGGTTTACATTTGCCTCCCAGGGCGCCCCCCCCCAGCGCCCTGCACCCTCAGTGACTGCCGTGTGAAGTGTGCTGAGAGGAAAATGGCGCACAGCTGCAGTGCTGTGCGCTACCTTTAGAAGACTGCAGGAGTCTTCAGCCGCCGATTCTGGACCTCTTCTTGCTTCAGCATCTGCGAGGGGGCCGGCGGCGAGGCTCCGGTGACCATCCAGGCTGTACCTGTGATCGTCCCTCTGGAGCTTCATGTCCAGTAGCCAAGAAGCCAATCCATCCTGCACGCAGGTGAGTTCACTTCTTCTCCCCTCTGTCCCTCGTTGCAGTGATCCTGTTGCCAGCAGGAATCACTGTAAAATAAAAAACCTAAGCTAAACTTCTCTAAGCAGCTCTTTATGAGAGCCACCTAGAATTGCACCCTTCTCGGCCGGGCACAAAAATCTAACTGGAGTCTGGAGGAGGGTCATAGGGGGAGGAGCCAGTGCACACCACCTGACCTGTAAAAGCTTTACTTTTTGTGCCCTGTCTCCTGCGGAGCCGCTATTCCCCATGGTCCTTTCAGGAACCCCAGCATCCACTTAGGACGATAGAGAAATATATATATATATATATATATATATTTTTAGGGTCCTGACAACGTCTATTAACCTGGAGTCCTCCAAGTCCCTAGAAGCCGCAGGCACCATAATAGGTTGTTTCAGGTGAAAAACCTGACACCCCCTTAGGAAGAAAACTGGAGACGAGTCCCAGTTCTGCCCTGTCCGAATGGAAATTTAAATATGGGCTTTTGTAAGACAAAGCCGCCCATTCTGACAATCGCCTGGCCGAGGCCAGGACCAACAGCATGGTCACTGTCCATGTGAGATATTGGTCAACAGCTTGTTCACTTTCCATGTGATATATTTCAAATCCACAGATTTGAGCGGTTCAAACCAATATGATTTTAAGGAATCCCAACACTATGTTGAGATCCCACGGTGCCACTAGAGGCACAAAAAGGGGTGTATATGCAATACTCCCTTGACAATCTGGACTTCAGGAACTGAAGTCAATTCTTTTCGGAAGAAATTCTACAGGGCCGAAACTTAAAACCTTAAAGAACCCCAATTTTAGGCTCAAAACACTCCTGTTTTCAGGAAGTGTAGAATTCGACCTAGTTGAATTTTCTTCGTGGGGCCTTCCTGGCCTCACCCACGCAACATATTTTCACCACATGTGGTGATGACGTTGTGCGGTCACCTCCTTCCTGGCTTTGACCAGGGTAGGTATGACCTCTTATGGAATGCCTTTTTCCTTCAGGATCCGGCATTCAACCGCCATGCCGTCAAACGCAGCCGCGGTAAGTCTTGGAATAGACATGGTACCTGCTGAAGCAAGTCCCTTCTTAGCTCCCCAGGCCCTTAGTCCTCTGTGAGCATCTCTTGAAGTTCCGGGTACCAAGTCCCTCTTGGCCAATCCGGAGTCACGAGTATAGTTCATACTCCTCTATGTCTTATAATTCTCAATACCTTGGTTATGAGAAGCAGAGGAGGGAACACATACACCGACTGTTACACCCACGGTGTTACTAGGACATCCACAGCTATCGCCTGAAGGTCTCATGACCTGGCGCAATACCTGTCCCGTTTTTTGTTCGGGCGGGACGCCATCATTTCCACCTTTGGTCTTTGCCAATGGCTCACAATCATGCGGAAAAACTTCCCTATGAAGTTCCCACTCTCCCAGGTGGAGGTCATGCCTGCTGAGGAAGTCTGCTTCCCAGTCGTCCACTCCCGGAGAGAACACTGCTGACAGTGCTATCACATGATTTTCCGCCTAGCGAAAAATCCTTGCAGTTTTTTCACTGCCCTCCAGCTTCTTGTGTCGCCCTTTCTGTTTACGTGGGCGACTGCCGTGATGTTATCCCACTGGATCAATACCGGCTGACCTTGAAGCAGAGGTCTTGCTAAGTTTAGAGCCTTATAATTTTGCTCTTAGCTCCATCTATGTGGAGAGAATTCTCCAGACTTGATCACACTTTCCTGGAAATTTTTTTTTTTTTTTTTTTTTCCTTGTGTGACTGCTCCCCAGCCTCTCAGGCTGGCCTCCGTGGTCACCAGCATCCACTCCTGAATGCTGAATCTGTGGCCCTCTAGAAGATGAGCACTCTGTAATCACCACAGGAGAGACACCCTTGTCCTTGGATATAGGGTTATCCGCTGATGCATCTGAAGATGCGATCCGGACCATTTGTCCAGCAGATCCCACTGAAGAGTTCTTGCGTGAAATCTGCCGAATGGAATTGCTTCGTAATAAGCCACCATTTTTACCAGGACTCTTGTGCAATGATGCATTGACACTTTTCCTGTTTTTAGGAGGATCCCGATTAGCTCGGATAACTCCCTGGCTTTCTCCTCTGGGAGAAACACCTTTTTCTGGACTGTGTCCAGAATCATCCCTAGGAACAGTAGACGTGTCCTCGGAAAAGCTACGATTTTGGAATATTTAGAATCCACTCGTGCTGTCGTAGAACTATTAAAGATAGTGCTACTCCGACCTCCAACTGTTCTCTGGACCTTGCCCTTATCAGGAAAGCGTCCAAGTTTCTTTTAAGAAGAATCATCATTTCGGCCATTACCTTGGTAAAGACCCGGGGCGCCGTGGACAATCCAAACGGCAGCGTCTGAACTGATAGTGACAGTTCTGTACCACGAACCTGAAGTACCCTTGGTGAGAAGGGCAAATTTGGACATGTAGGTAAATGTCCCTGATATCCAGTGACACCATCTCGTCCCCTTCTTCCTGGTTCGCTATCACTGCTCTGAGTGACTCCATCTTGATTTGAACGCTTGTATGTAAGTGTTCAAATATTTCAGATCTCACCGAGCCGTTTGGCTTCAGTACCACAATATAGTGTGGAATAATACCCCCTCCCTTGTTGTAGGATGGGTACTTTGATTATCACCTGCTGGGAATACAGCCTGTGAATTGTTTCCAATACTGCCTCCCTGTCGGAGGTAGACGTTGGTAAAACGGACTTCCGGAACTTGTGAGGAGGAGACGTCTCGAATTTCCAATGTACACCTGGGATACTACATGTAGGATCCAGGAGTCCCCTTGCGAGTGAGCCCACTGCGTGCTGAAACTCTTGAGATGACCCCCTACCGCACCTGAGTCCGCTTGTACTGCCCCAGCGTCATGCTGCGGACTTGGCAGAAGCTGTGAAGGGCTTCTGTTCCTGGGAATGGGCTGCTTGCTGCAGTCTTCTTCCCGTTCCTCTACCCCTGGGCAGATATGACTGGCCTTTGCCCGCCTGCCCGTATGGGGACGAAAGGACTGAGACTGAAAAGACTGTGTCCTTTTCTGCTGAGATGTGACTCGGGGAACAAAAGGTGGATTTTTCAGCTGTTGCCATGGCCACCAGGTCCGATGGACCGCCCCTTTATACGGCAATACTTCCATGTGCCGTCTGGAATCTGCCTCACCTGACCACTGTCGTGTCTTCGTCTGGCAGATATGGACATCACATTTACTCTTGATGCCAGAATGCAAATATCCCTCTGCGCATCACGCATATATAGAAATGCATCCTTAAAATGCTCTATAGACAATAAAATCTTGTCCCTGTCAAGGGTATCAAAATTTTCAGTCAGGAAATCCGACCAAGCCCCCTCAGCGCTGCACATCCAGTCTGAGGCGATTGCTGGTCGTAGTATAACACCAGTATGTGTGTATATACTTCTTAGGCTATTTTTCAGCTTCCTATCAGCTGGCTCCTTGAGGGCGGCCGTATCTGGAGACGGTAACGCCACTTGTTTTATAAGCGTGTGAGCGCCTTATCCACCCTAAGGTGTGTTTCCCAACTCGCCCTTACTTCTGGCGGGAAAGGGTATACCGCCCATAACTTTCTATCGGAGGAACCCCACGTATCATCACACACTTCATTTAATTTATCTGATTCAGGCAAAACTACAAGTAGTTTATTCACACCCTACAAAATACCCTTATTTGTGGTACTTGTAGTATCAGAAATATGTAACACCTCCTTCATTGCCCTTAACATGTAACGTGTGGCCCTAAAGGAAAATACGTTTGTTTCTTCACCGTCGACACTGGAGTCAGTGTCCGTGAGGTAAATGGGCGTTTTTACAAGCCCCTGACGGTGTCTGAGACGCCTGGACAGGTACTAATTTGTTTGCCGGTCGTCTCATGTCGTCAACCGGCTCGCAGCGTGTTGACATGATCACGTACTTCCACAAGTAAGCCATCCATTCCGGTGTCGACTCCCTAGAGAGTGACATCACCATTACAGGCAATTTGCTCCGCCTCCTCACCAACATTTTTCTCATACATGTCGACACACACGTACCGACATACAGCACCCACACAGGGAATGCTCTGATAGAGGACAGGACCCACTAGCCCTTTGGGGAGACAGAGGGAGAGTTTGCCAGCACACACCAAAATGCTATAATTATACAGGGACAACCTTTATAAAAGTGTTCCTCCCTTATAGCATTTAATATATATTTATATCGCCAAATCAGTGCCCCCCCTCTCTGTTTTAACCCTGTTTCTGTAGTGCAGTGCAGGGGAGAGCATGGGAGCCTTCCCCTCAGCCTTTCTGTGAGGGAAAATGGCGCTGTGTGCTGAGGAGAATAAGCTCCGCCCCCTTTTCGGCGGGTTTTTTCTCCCGGTTTTTAAGAACTGGCCTGGGTTAAAATACATACATATAGCCTTAATGGCTATATGTGATGTATTTATTTTGCCAATAAGGTACTTATATTGCTGCCCAGGGCGCCCCCAGCAGCGCCCTGCACCCTCCGTGACTAGGTCAGTGAGCCGTGTGACAACAATGGCGCACAGCTGCAGTGCTGTGCGCTACCTTCATGAAGACTGTGAAGTCTTCTGCCGCCTGTTTCCGGACCTCCGTTCTGCCGTCTTCTTCAGCGTCTGTAAGGGGGATCGGCGGCGCGGCTCCGGGACGAACCCCAGGCTGACCTGTGTTCCGACTCCCTCTGGAGCTCAGTGTCCAGTAGCCTAAGATCCCAATCCATCCTGCACGCAGGTGAGTTGGAGATCTCTCCCCTAAGTCCCTCGTTGCAGTGATCCTGTTGCCAGCAGGAATCACTGAATGAAACCTAAAAAAAAACTTTTCTAAACAGCTCTTTAAGAGAGCCACCTAGATTGCACCCTTCTCGGACGGGCACAAAAACCTAACTGAGGCTTGGAGGAGGGTCATGGGGGGAGGAGCCAGTACACACCATGTGACCTAAAAGCTTTTTTAGATGTGCCCTGTCTCCTGCGGAGCCCGCTATTCCCCATGGTCCTGACGGAGTCCCCAGCATCCACTAGGACGTTAGAGAAAATAATGATAGATTAGGGAAAGCTATAAAATACATTAAAGGTGTAAAGACAACCCCCCACCCCTCCCCCGGACACATGCTGCATGTATTGGACCATGCACTGATGTAACACCACCAGCGCTATCCCAAGGCACTCAGAGACTGGTGTCAGCCGCCATCCTCTCACCCACTTCTGTGGCCTTTTCATCACATTTGCGTTTGTCAGTAAGCGTTTTGCTCGTTCACAGCTTCCTTTCCTTCCTATCTTGGCCTATTTAGCTTTTTCAAGATCCCCAGAAGGATGATAAGGAAACACTAAAAGTTTCCTTTCACTTAACGTGAAATGCAAACACCAAGGATTGCAGGATAAACAGACGCGGCTTCCTGCTGTTACAGCTTCCCTTTCTGTGTCTGCAGAGGGATCATCTACCTGTCCGGCCCCTGACTCCTTATCTACACTCAGGACGTCTGATGCATACCATGGGCAGAGTGTGGTCTATGATGAGGGTTATCAGTCTTTGGCCTGAGTCCAGGGGGTACATTAACTAAGCATCGATTCGGTTTTGGGTTGTTTTTTTATTATATTCTATCAATTTTGCAATCTGGAGATTTACTAAAGGCAAATCCAAAGGAAATTCACAGACAAGAAACCAGTGACTTTAGACTGAATTGCATCCCAACTGCCTCCCCCATCACTGTGGGTGGGACAGCGGGACAGTCACAAAAAATTAGGACGGTTGGGAGGTATGTAATGATAAAAATCAAAAATAACAAACCCCGGACTTCTCAAACTGGGCTGGTGTTGGGAAAAATATTTGTTATGGTAAGAACTTACCATTGATAACGTTATTTCTCCTAAGTCCACAGGATCCACGGGATAACAGGTCAAAGCTTTCGGCCTCCCAGCATGAAACGGGCCCGTCTATATATCCGCGCCTCCTGGCTCAGGCAAATCAGTTGTTTTTCCAAAGTGCAAGGCAGGAGCATCATAGAGAGCCCTAATCAGGCGAGAAGAACACACATGCACACCCTTCCGTACAAGAAGGAAGAAGTTAGTGAGTGAAAGGATCCTCAAATCGGGTGAGTCATGGTGGGATCCTTGTGGATCCTGTGGACTTAGGAGAAATAACGTTATCAATGGTAAGATCTTACCATAACGAATATTTCTCCGCCAGAGTCCACAGGTTATCCACAGGATAACATTGGGATGTCCCAAAGCAATTTAGTGGTGGGGACACTCCTGATTGGACAGGAGAATCCTTCACCCGAATTCAGCGTCCTGAGAGGAAAAGGTATCAAAGGCATAATATCTAATTAATGTGTTAATGGAAGGCCATGTGGCTGCCTTACATATCTGTTCTGCTGAAGCACCACTTTGTGCTGCCCGTGATGGACCTACGAGAAGAATGAGCAGAGACATTAGCCGGAACAGGGAGATCAGCTTGAGAATATGCTTCTGAAGTCATTATCTGAAGCCACCTCGCCAATGTCTGCTTGTCAAATTGGCGGAAACACATAGGCCAGATGAAAGTCCCATCTAACTGACAAGGCATCCACAAAGATCGCTTTGGGATCCTTTGTTCTTGACCCATATGCAGGAACTTTGTTGTTCTGACGGGACGCCATGAGATCTATCTCCCGGCAACCCCCACTTGTCTCCCAGGGTTTGGAAGAACTCGGGGTGTAAAGCCCATTCGTTTGCATGAATGGCGTGTCAACTGAGAAAATCTGCTTCCCAGTTTAGGACTCCAGGAACGAACACTGCGGACAAGGCTGGATGATGAAGTACTGCCCACTTTAACGTGTGACTTACCTCATTCATTGCTTTCTGGCTGCGAGTTCCTCCCCGATGATTGAGGTATGCTACTGCCGTAGCATTGTCCGAGCGGATCTGAACTGGTTTCCCCTGAAGGATGTCCTTTGCCTGAATCAGTGCTATGTTTATGGCCCGAAGTTACAATATATTTATTGGCAGGCAACTTTTTTCCTTGCTCCACTGCCCCTGGAAACAAATCATTCATTACACTGCTCCCCAGCCCTGAAGGCAGGCATCCGTTGTCAGAATTTCCCAATCTGATATCCAAAAGGGTGTCCCTTTGTCCAGATGGGATGTCGGTAGCCACCAGGCTAATGACCTCCTTACTTCCAGAGTAAGGACCATAGTCTGCGTTTTTATTGTCTGATGAAAACCATTCCATTTGGTAAGGATCAGATGTTGCAGAGGCCTCGAGTGAAACTGAGTATACTCTACCACAGTCATGTCCAAACTGCGGCCCTCCAGCTGTTGAGAAACTACACATCCCAGCATGCCCCGACACAGCTTTAGCATTCTCTGACAGCAAAACTATGTCAGGGCATGCTGGGATATGTAGCTTCACAACAGCTGGAGGGCCGCAGTTTGGACATGCCTGCTCTACGATGTCGAATGTTGACACCATCAATCCCATCACACGCATTGCTGCGTGAATGGATACCTTTCGACTGTGTAGCAGCTCCTGAATCCTTGACTGAACTTTGGATATTTTGTTCAGAGGTAAGGTTACTCTCTGAAGGCTCGAATACAATACAGCCCCCAAGTGAGTCATCCGCTGTGACAGAACCAGAGGCGACTTTGCCCAATTTATGAGCCAACCGTGCTTCTGCAAACAAGCTATTGTCTGTTGCAGATGACACAGAAGCAATTCCTGAGACTGTGCCAGGATTAAGAGGTCGTCGAGGTATGGAAAAATCCCTATCCCCTGCTGGCGGAGACAAGCTGCCATTACCACCATAATCTTGGTGAATACTCTGGGGGCTAGATTGATTATGGGCCAGAACGACCCATTTGGCTTCTGGACTAGAAACAGGTTGGAGTAAAAACCCTGTCCTCGTTGTGCAGGAGGAACTGGAATAATTACTCCTGACTGAAGCAATTTCTGAACGGCCTCTTGCAAAGCCCTGCCCTTCGTTTCTACTGAAGACGGGCTGGTACAAAAAAAACTTTGAGGAGGGCTTTTCTTGAAAGCAAATGCATAACCGTAAGATGCCACTTCTTGCACCCAGGCATCTGTGGTAGACTGTTGCCAGATCTGTGCAAACTGAAGAAGTCGGCCTCCCACCCTGGGGGTCCCCCAGGTGGAGGCCCGCACCATCAACTGATGGCTTATCTTCTGATTTGGAAGCTGGTCCTCTGGTCCTCTCCCGTTATATATTTATCACCCCTCTATATTTTTCTTTATTTCATTTATTTGTATTTTCCCCTCTTTCCTTCTAATTCTTTCATTCTCTCTCCTCACATTACTCTGTGGTCAGACCAGGCTGAGCTCTTGTGCTGTCGATATGAAGCCCATAGGCTACTTAGAGAAGGTGCGAAGAGGGGTACACATGGAGAGATCCGTGCTTAAAATCTTAGCAATCTGACTAGATTGCTTAGATTGTGTAGCCTCACAGTGATAGTGATGCACAGGCCCAGAGCCGGCCCTAACCAATATGATGCCCTAGGCAAGATTTTGGCTGGTGCCCCCTAGCACCACCGCTAGTTCTGCAGGAGATGCCTGGCATGAGTCAGCTGGCAGCTCTGCTAACGTTGGACGCCTTCTGTTTATGAAAATGCATCTTATTTGCATTACTATGTGGCTAGGATGCACAAGCAGCTTCTGCTGATTAAAATGATATGCAGCATGCTTATATTCTGTGTGCGACTGCGGCTGTATCTGCATACAAAATGACACATTACAGTGATTTCCAGGAATACACGCAACGTAGCATTTTGTATGCAGATACAGCTGCAGTCACACAGAATATAGGCATGCTACATATCATTTTAATCAGCAGAAGCTGAGGGTGCCCCTAAGCATACCAAATGCCCTAGGCTTTTGCCTAGTTTGCCTATGCCTAAGGCCGGCTCTGCACAGGCCCGCGCATCGCTATCGCTGGTGCTAGGCCAAAATAGCAGGTTGCTCACTTCAGAGGCTGGGTGAAATGAGCGCCCCCCCCCCCTCCCCGCACGCTCAGCACACATCTCTCCCTAGATCCTGGATCTACCCGTGAATACGGGCCTTTAGAACTTAGTTAAGCATAGATCTCTACATGGGCGGGATGTACTAAGCGGAAAATGCGGTAAACCCCGTTTACCGCATTTTCCTGATGTACTATCCCCCGGCCGCCAGGTCAGCGCCGTGGCAGGGTTCACCAGCTTTAGCTGGCGATAGTCCATAGAAGCCTATGGGCTTCTCTCCGCGGCGCTGTGTGAGGGATCCGATCGGATCCCTCCCAGCATGCCCTGCGGCCGCCCCCGTCACCCCGCGCATGCGCAGACTGACTTCTGGGGCCGAATCCCGAAAGTCAGGCTGCCACTGTGCAACGCGGTGGACAGCTCTTATCGGAAGAGCTGTCCTCCGCAATGCTGATCGCATATGTTAGTACATATGCGATCAGCATCGTGGCGATGGGCGGCGATGGGGGGGGAGATGTGTGCTGAGCAGGGGGAGAGATGTGTGCTGAGTGGGGGAGAGATGTGTGATGAGCGGGGGAGAGAGATGTGTGCTGAGCGGGGGAGAGAGATGTGTGGCTGAGTGGGGGGAGAGATGTGTGATGAGCGGGGAGGGGAGAGATGTGTGATGAGCGGGAGAGAGAGATGTGTGATGAGCGGGGGGAGAGATGTGTGATGAGCGGGAGAGAGAGATGTGTGATGAGCGGGGGGAGAGATGTGTGGCTGAGTGGGGGGAGAGATGTGTGACGAGCGGGGAGGGGAGAGATGTGTGATGAGCGGGAGAGAGAGATGTGTGATGAGCGGGGGACAGATGTGTGCTGAGCGGAGGGAGAGATGTGTGATATGAGCTGGGGGAGAGATGTGTGCTGAGCGGGGGGAGAGATGTGTGATGAGCGGAGGGAGAGATGTGTGATGAGCGGGGGGAGAGATATGTGATGAGCGGGGGGGAGAGATGTGTGATGAGCGGTGGGAGAGAAGTGTGATGAGCGGGGGGAGAGATGTGTGATGAGCGGAGGGAGAGATGTGTGATATGAGCTGGGGGAGAGATGTGTGCTGAGCGGGGGGAGAGATGTGTGATGAGCGGAGGGAGAGATGTGTGATGAGCGGTGGGAGAGAAGTGTGATGAGCGGGGGGAGAGATGTGTGATGAGTAGGGGAGAGATGTGTGCTGAGCGGTGGGAGAGTAGTGTGATGAGCGGGGGAGAGATGTGTGATGAGCGGTGGGAGAGGTGTGTGATGAGCGGGAGGGATGAGCGGGAGCATAGATGTGTGATGAGCGGGGGGGAGAGATGTGTGGTTGATGAGCGGGGGGAGAGATTGTTTGATGAGTGGGGGGGAGAGGTGTGTGATGAGCGGGGGGAGAGATGTGTGATGAGTGGGTGGGAGAGGTGTGTGATGAGCGGGAGGGATGAGCGGGAGCATAGATGTGTGATGAGCGGGGGGAGAGGTGTGTGATGAGCAGGGGTAGAGAAGTGTGATGACCGGGGGCTGAGATGTGTGATGAGCGGGGGGGGGGAGATGTGTGATGAGCGGGGGGAGAGATGTGTGATGAGCGGGGGGAGAGATGTGTGATGAGCGGGGGGGAGAGATGTGTGATGAGCGGGGGGAGAGATGTGTGATGAGCGGAGGGAGAGATGTGTGATGAGCGGTGGGAGAGAAGTGTGATGAGCGGGGGGAGAGATGTGTGATGAGTAGGGGAGAGATGTGTGCTGAGCGGTGGGAGAGTAGTGTGATGAGCGGGGGAGAGATGTGTGATGAGCGGTGGGAGAGGTGTGTGATGAGCGGGAGGGATGAGCGGGAGCATAGATGTGTGATGAGCGGGGGGGAGAGATGTGTGGTTGATGAGCGGGGGGAGAGATTGTTTGATGAGTGGGGGGGAGAGGTGTGTGATGAGCGGGGGGAGAGATGTGTGATGAGTGGGTGGGAGAGGTGTGTGATGAGCGGGAGGGATGAGCGGGAGCATAGATGTGTGATGAGCGGGGGGAGAGGTGTGTGATGAGCAGGGGTAGAGAAGTGTGATGACCGGGGGCTGAGATGTGTGATGAGCGGGGGGGGGAGATGTGTGATGAGCGGGGGGAGAGATGTGTGATGAGCGGGGGGAGAGATGTGTGATGAGCGGGGGGGAGAGATGTGTGATGAGCGGGGGGAGAGATGTGTGATGAGCGGGAGCATAGATGTGTGATGAGCGGGGGGGGAGAGGTGTGTGGTTGATGAGCGGGGGGACAGGTGTGTTGTGATGAGCGGGGGGGAGATATGTGTGATGAGCGGGGGGGGGATGTGTGATGAGCGGGGGGAAGAGATGTGTGATGAGCGGGGGAGAGATGTGTGATGAGCGGGGGGGAGATGTGTGATGAGCGGGGCTGAGATGTGTGATGAGTGGGGGGGAGGGATGTGTGATGAGCGGGGGGGGAGATGTGTGATGAGCGGGGGGGGAGATGTGTGATGAGCGGGAGGGGGGAGGGGGAGATGTGTGATGAGCGGGGGGGAGAGATGTGTGATGAGCGGGGGGGGGGGAGAGATGTGTGATGAGCGGGGGGGGGGGGGAGAGATCTGTGTTAGATCGCTCAGCACACATCTCTGCCCGTGTGTACTGGGCTTAAGATAATGGGGCCAATCTCCATAGCTTGATAAATGGGGAGAATACTAGAGAAGTGTGTGGCCCCCGTGTTTTGGTTCTTATTCATCATCTTAGTTTGGTTTAGACAAAGCCACCCTCAAGTGTTTTGGTTTGGATTTAGATTTCGGTTCAATACCCCTTGCCAAATGGCCCAAAACTATAAGAAAAACAAAACTGCCTAATTTCTGTCAGGAAAAAGGCTTCTGTAATGGATCCTGCTATGTATGAAAGAGTTAATGCACTGAAAGCTGTGGTTTTTTTGGCCTTAACCCTACTTTGCGCGCTAAGGGCATACCTCCCAACTGTCCCGATTTTCGCAGGACTGTCCTGTTGTTTTGGTACTGTCCCGCTGTCCCATCCGCGGGCCGCAGTGTCCCACAGTGGGGGGGCAGTTGGGAGACTCTGTCACTTACTGGTCTGCTTAGCACAGCATCTAGTCACAGAGACAAGGGGGACTGGGGGCATGTCATCCGCTCACAGAGCACAGGGCATGCACCCGCAGTGACAGAAAATAGGGTGTGGCTAGTGATTGTGTCACCATGCTGCGCTCTCCACAGGTTCTATTCCCACTCTATGGTTATCGTGGACACCCACAAGTAGGAATAGTCCTGTTGCGTCGCTATTCCGGCTGCCGGCATTGACAGCTATCGGCATTCCGGTGGCTATATCCCAGTGGTGCAAGTGGGCGGGTACTGGTGGGTACGAAGTACCCTTAAGAATTTAGCCGCAGGTACACCGTACCCACGCCGATGGGCCACCGCTACCTCCCACCCTCTGCTGCTGCTCACCGCCACTGCATGAGGGGAGGAGAGCGCAGCGTGCGCCCCTCCTCCCCCTCAGTGTCTTCAATTCACATCTCTCCCCCCGCTCATCACACATCTCTCCCCCCGCCAGCCAGCTCCTGATTGGCTGCCGTACCGCGAGCTTTGATTGGCTCACGGATCGGTGCTGAATTGAAGGTAGAGACCCGCACCGCCGCCGGAGACTGAGGGGCAGGAGAGGCGCATGCTGCGCTCTCCTCCCCTCACACACAGCACAGCACAGCAGCAGCAGCGGTGAGCAGCAGGGGAAGGGGGGCATGTGTACCTGGCACTGGGGGCATATATGGCACTGGGGGGACATGTGTACCTGGCACTGGGGGCATATATGGCACTGGGGGGACATGTGTATCTGGCACTGGGGACATTTCTGTATCTGGTACTGGGGGCATATCTGGCACTGGGGGCATTGCACCCACCACGTATGCGCAGTTCCGACCCGTTCGCACCACAGCGAAGAACCGCTGTGTGTGCGAACGGGTCGGAATGACCCCCAAAGGGTCATGTCGAGCCCCGCGTATCATTCCCCCAACATAATGCACCCAAGCCCACAACCTCTCCCTCTGTTGTATGCGTGCAAATCATGGTAGCTATACAGGCTATACAGATATAGGGGGTCATTCCGAGTTGTTCGCTTGTTATTTTTTTCTCGCAACGGAGCGATTAGTCGCTAATGCGCATGCGCAATGTCCGCAGTGCGACTGCGCCAAGTAAATTTGCTATGCAGTTAGGTATTTTACTCACGGCATTACGAGGTTTTTTCTTCGTTCTGGTGATCGTAATGTGATTGACAGGAAGTGGGTGTTTCTGGGCGGAAACTGGCCGTTTTATGGGTGTGTGCGAAAAAACGCTACCGTTTCTGGGAAAAACGCGGGAGTGGCTGGAGAAACGGAGGAGTGTCTGGGCGAACGCTGGGTGTGTTTGTGACGTCAAACCAGGAACGACAAGCACTGAACTGATCGCAGATGCCGAGTAAGTCTGGAGCTACTCAGAAACTGCTAAGAAGTGTCTATTCGCAATTCTGCTAATCTTTCATTCGCAATTTTGATAAGCTAAGATTCACTCCCAGTAGGCGGTGGCTTAGCGTGTGCAATGCTGCTAAAAGCAGCTTGCGAGCGAACAACTCGGAATGACCCCCATAGGCCCATATTTATCAAGCCTTGGAGAGTGATAAATTGCACAGTGATGAAGTACCAGCCAATCAGCTCCTAATTGCCACGTTATTGTCTGTGTTTTAAAAATGACAGTTAGGAGCTGATTAGTTGGTAATTTATCACTCGCCGAGTCCAGCATAAAATAAATTCTGCCGCTGTAAATACTGGAAGCCTCCATCATTTCCACTTATTGTGTTGATACGATCGTGTTTGTTTTCTCTCCGCTTTCCCTTGTGTAGGCTGTTTCATCCATCTTGGCAAGTGAACCGCTCCTCTGACAGACGTCTGACCTTTCTCAACCCGCCCCGTCAATGTCCCACTAGAGACTGGAGCTAAAACTTTATTTCATTGTTTTTTTTTTAAACTCTAAATCAATACTTTAGTCTGCCAACCAAAAGATTATCATAACGAGGGGGGAAAAACTGCTGCACCAGCAAGGAACGGCCAGACATATCGTGTTTAATTGTTACTGTGTGCTCATGGGAACAGGTAGGTGGACGCATTGTCTTGTGTTTGCTTTAGTGGAGTGCGGAGATGTGAAGTCAGGAGGTGGAGAGCCTGCGAGGAAGGTGGCTTTTACCATTCATTGCAAAAGGGGAAACAAAATGACAATAGCTCCATGGGAATGTGCTGACATTTGTAATACAGTATTACTGGAGGGTCACACTGCCTCTCTGCTGAATGTCATATATTGTGCAAGGAATCTCCGTGTCTGGCTGCAGAGAGGAAACAGAACAACAAGCGCTGGATGGCTGGGCGTTGAGATTGTTCTGTACCTGTGCAGACAGCGCTGGATTACAGCACACCGCTCACCCAATGCTGGCACCTGTGCAGACAGCGCTGGATTACAGCACACTGCTCACCCAATGCTGGCACCTGTGCATACTGCGCTGGATTACAGCACACCACTCACCCAATGCTGGTACATGTGCAGACAGCACTGGATTAGACTGTGCTGCTCACCTAATGCTGGTATCTGTGCAGACAGCGCTGGATTACAGCACGCTGCACATCTAATGCTGGTATCTGTGCAGACAGCGCTGGATTACAGCACGCTGCTCACCTAATGATAGCACCTGTGCAGACAGCGCTGGATCAGGGTGTGCTGCTCATCTAATGCTGGTACCTGTGCAGACAGCACTGGATTACAGCACACTGTTCATCTAATGCTGGTACCTGTGCAGACAGCACTGGATTACAGCACACTGTTCATCTAATGCTGGTACCTGTGCAGACAGCTCTGGATTACAGTATGCTGCTCACCTAGCATGCTGCTCACCTAATGCTGGTACCTGTGTAGACAGAAAAGAATTACTGCATGCTGCTCATCTAATGCTGGTACCTGTGTAGACAGCTCTGGATTACAGCACACTGCTCACTTTATGATGGCACCTGTGCAGACAGCACTGGATTAGACTGTGCTGCTCACCTAATGCTGGTATCTGTGCAGACAGTGCTGGATTACAGCACGCTGCTCATCTAATGCTGGCACCTGTGCAGACAGCGCTGGATTACAGCACGCTGCTCACCTAATGATGGCACCTGTGCAGACAGCGCTGGATTAGAGTGTGCTGCTCACCTAATGCTGGTACCTGTGCAGACAGCAAAGAATTACAGCGTGCTGCTCATCTAATGCTGTTACCTGTGCAGACAGCACTGGGTTACAGCACACTGCTCACCTAATGCTGGTACCTGTGCAGACAGCAAAGAATTACAGCATGCTGCTCATCTAATGCTGGTACCTGTGCAGACAACAAAGATTTACAGCACACTGCTCATCTAAGGCTGGTACCTGTGCAGACAGCGCTGGATTACAGCACACTGCTCACCTAATACTGGTACATGTGCAGACAGCAAAGAATTACAGCATGCTGCTCATCTACTACTGGTACCTGTGCAGACAACAAAGATTTAGAGCACACTGCTCATCTAAGGCTGTTACCTGTGCAGACAGCACTGGGTTACAGCACACTGCTCACCTAATGCTGGTACCTGTGCAGACAGCAAAGAATTACAGCATGTTGCTCATCTAATGCTGGTACCTGTGCAGACAACAAAGATTTACAGCACACTGCTCATCTAAGGCTGGTACCTGTGCAGACAGCACTGGATTAAAGCACACTGCTCATGTAATGCTGGTACCTGTGCAGGCAGCGCTATCTTACAGTGTGCTGCTCACCTAATGCTGGTACCTGAGCAGACAGAAAAGAATGACAGCATGCTGCTCATCTAATGCTGGTACCTGTGCAGACAGCAAAGATTTACAGCACGCTGCTCACCTAATGCTGGTACCTGTGCAGATAGCACTGAATTACAGCACACTGCTCACCTAATGATGGCACCTGTGTAGACAGCTCTGGATTACAGCACACTGCTCACCTAATGATGGCACCTGTGCAGACAACACTGGATTAGACTGTGCTGCTCACCCAATGCTGGTATCTGTGCAGACAGCGCTGGATTACAGCACGCTGCTCACCTAATGATGGCATTTGTGCAGACAGCGCTGGATTGGAGTGTGCTGCTCATCTAATGCTGGTACCTGTGCAGACAGCACTGGATTACAGCATGCTGCTCACCTAATGCTGGTACCTGTGCAGACAGCACTTGATTACAACATGCTGCTCACCTAATGCTGGTACCTGTGCAGACAGCGCTGGATTCCAGCATGCTGCTCACCTAATGCTGGTACCTGTGCAGAGTCAGACAGCAAAGAATTACTGCATGTTGCTCATCCAATGCTGGTACTTGTGCAGACAGCAAATATTTACAATACGCTGCTCATCTAATCCTGGTACCTGTGCAGACAGCACTGGATTACAGCATGCTGCTCACCTAATGCTGGTACCTGTGCAGACAGCAAAGAATTACAGCATGATGCTCATCTAATGCTGGTACCTGTGCAGACAGCAAAGATTTACAGCACGCTGTTCACCTAATGCTGGGTACCTGTGCAGATAGCACTGAATTACAACACGCTGCTCACCTAATGCTGGTATCTGTGCAGACAGTGCTGGATTACAGCACGCTGCTCATCTAATGCTGGTATCTGTGCAGACAGCACTGGATTAGAGCGCACTGCTCGACTAACGCTCAAAACTTTGCAGACAGTGCTGGACAGTGCCAATATGCAGAATTCTGGGTGGTCCCAGAAGTGGGTTTGTGTGGCGTAGTGTGAATTGCTTCATTGCAGTGCTATGCCCTTGCCACATTTAGCCAAGATTCCCGTCATTATGTCGCTGGGATGGGGCCTTTCCATGCCGAAGAAGCAGCATAATACAGGTGTATTGCCCACTCTGCCACGAGTTAGGACAATGCCTCCAAATTTTGAAGACTCCTGGAAATTCCAGGAAAGTTTTTCAAGTATTTAATAACCATGGCGATAGCCCAGAGGCATTATAAAAAGGTGCTTTTATAGGCAGTAATATAGTTAGGGGCAGAATATGCAATGCCAGAACCCAGAGCAAAATTAGGATAAGGGCCTGGCAATTGTATTGAAATATCCCGGGGCCACGCCATCGCCTCCGGACACTGTAGCACCACCAAATGGGCTCTTGACCGTAGAAAGGTGGCAAGAGAGCGCAGCCTGAGTGCTGGCAGAAATCTCAGGTGACATCTAATGTTATCGTCAGTTGTGTATTATTCTCTATAATGTTTTCAAGATTACAGACGAGGAACTCCGTCACTGTGCACGGGAGGGTCACACTATTCTGGAAACTTATGGATATGGTCGCAGTGATATCTCCACCATCACAGCTCTGTCTTTGTAGGCATACACTCCAGCATAGCTACAGGGTCCCCCCACCAGGGCTGCTGTAACCCATTCTTCATATAACCAGGCTAATGAGTTACAAATTTAACAAATGAGCTACCTTTAAAATGAAGTGCCTCCACCCAAGTATTTATATTTCATGGGGCCTACTTGGGAAAACCCCAACTATGAATATTGTTTACATTAATGCCAAGATACTATGTATATTTCATTTAATATATATTGTTACATAGATAACCACTTGCAATCTCTCTTGTATTTTCATGAATAGATTTATTAATGTCTTTTGGTTACGACTCCCCTGGTTCACCGTACCCACATGAAAACCCTCAGTAAGTGAAAGATAGATACAGCTTTCAACACAATGTGGGTACAATCCTTTAATTTGGGTAGGACTGAGGAAATAAGGCAATAGAATTATATTACACAACAGCGACCTACATTTATATATCTAGGGGTCACCTCAGTAACTCAGTGCTATCCAATGTGGTTAAACCAGTTTAAAGTATATCTATGTACAACTATTGCATGAATTTACTACTATGTCTAGTTTACAACAGGTACAGTTTTTCCCTTACACGTTTACAACATTAACACAACACATCTTCAGTTAATACATATCACGCCCCTTGTAAAAGAAATCATCCTAAATTATTTTCAGTCCTGGAGACATACTGTGAGTGGTTACATTCCTTACCACATGTCAAGCTCATTTATACTTGGTCAGTTACTTATGTTTGGACTGGTAATTATCATGCCCAATGTACTTGGTTCTCAGATATGAAGTTAGTAGATCATATATATGCATATATATTATTTGTATATTTAATGAGCTCTCCACTCCCTTTCCTGACTGAAATAGGTTCCTCGTTAGATGGACTGTTGTCGTATGGCTCCTGATGTAGTTTGATGTAGTCCCACGGATTTGTCTTTGGAAATAAGATGTATGTAATAAAGTTGCTGTGAAGCGCCTAGTATACTGTAAGTTCTTTGCTTCACTTCCGGTGATAACTAGATCAGCTGTTTTCCCTTCTTTTTCATATTACTGTAATGTGCAGCTCTGTCTATCCCTTCTGTCCTGTGTTACAGGTGGCTGGAAGCCCCGTTACTCAGTCAGTGGAGGGCTATATTACATGCAGGCTGTGCAGCAGCGTAGTGTATAAACCTGTCACAATGTGCTGGCTCAGTCACAAGTTATAAGCCTACTGAATTCTGCTGGTAAAAACAGGTAACCGCCGGCCAACCCGTTACTATCTGTCTCTGGATGTGTGAGATGTGCAGTGAGTTCGTACAGACCTCTCCTTTATGCAGCACTGGTCATCTTCATTAATTAGCTGTGTAGCTCCCACAACTTACTGTACAGCCTCCTCTAGAAGGGAAATGCAGGCACCTGAACGCTGATGCCTCTCCACACCCTTGTCCTCTGAGCACTTTTCTGGCTGTCACTGATACTTGTCAGTACTGCTGCCTATACTGCTGCTCCTTCTCCCGCTGCCTCAAGCTGCAAGTGTCCTGTCTCTTTACATACAGGACCTGTTTCCTCTCCTGAGAGCACGAACTCCGTCTCTCACATGAGGTAAAATCCTCTCCTCAGCTCCTGAGGTACCGCTCTCCTCAGGTACCTCTACAATCTCCTCAACTGATGCCTGTTGCAGGCTCCTCCCCCCTGCTCAGGGCTCATGGCAGTTATTGCGAACTGCACAGGGAGTTTCTAGAAAAGTCTCTGGCACCTTCTCTGCTCGTGTACATTTCTTATGTATATTTGAACAATAAGACATTTAATATACAACTTTTAATAATAAACAGTACGCTATATTATACAGTACATACTGTATATGTACTCTGCTTCTTTCTTGTATATCCCATTATGTGGATGGAGGTTACACTGCCATCAGAAATTGTGGGGCCTGGGACTGACAAAATAGACAGGGCCCCTTTCCCCCCCTGAGAAAAAGATTCTGCCGCACTGCTCCACCCCATATGTGATGTCATACATTGTGATGTTACATATACGGGAATGGTTCATAGAGAACTGATGCACAGGGAAGACCTGTTTTAAGAAGTAAACCCTGTGCGTCAGCCCGCTGTTGTTTTACCACCTTGTGCAGCTCTTCAGGTATTGGCGGTAGGAGCCAGGGGTGGGCCCCCTCTCTCTTGAAGGGCCAGGGACACCAGCCCCCACAGTCCCCCCCTGATGGCTGCCCTGCACCCCACCACCATCACAAGGGCCATTTCTAGCCAATCTGGCTCCCAGTGTGAACAGTAAAAAAATGCTTATGCCCACACAGTAATGCCCCCACCTGCTCCTTGTTAGGGGTTAAATGCAGCATGGCAGTCCAGCATCTTGTTTGTGCGCCCCCTACCCTGCTAGCCAGGGGTCTGTTCATGCCTGCATTCCTCTCCTAGTAAATGTCCCTTCCAGAATAACCTCCACCTACTCTATCATGTTTCACAGTCTTGTGGTATATTATAAAATGAGCTGGAGGGCATCTTAATGTTATATAATATGAACCGGGGCACTGTAATGAGGCACGTTATGAACGGGGAACACTATATATCATTATGTGAAATGGGGGCACTGTGCGGCATAATGTGTACTGGCAGCTCTGAAATGTGACATAGGGTGAACTTAATCACTACTGCGATTCATAAAAGAAACTAGGGCACTACTATGGGGCATAACATTAAATAAGGCTCTGCTATGGTTCAGAAAATTAACCAGGGCACTATTATAGGGCGTAAAAGTAACAACTGCTGCAGAAAAGTGTCTATAGAAGCATTGGGATGGGGGCCCCTTCAAAATGTTGCTATGGGGCCCACAAAGTTCTGGCTATGCCCTTGTCTCTGCCCTCACACGTGGGTGCCTCTGCCCCTACCCATGTGTGCCTCTGCCTCTACCCATGTGTGTGTCTGCCCCTACCTAGGGGTGCTAGGGGTGTCTTACCCCACCAGTATTTTTTCCCAGATTGTAAGTCATATGTATACCAAGTTTGGTGTAAATTGCTCTATGCATTCCAGAGTTATGCTGAAAACTATGTATTTTTACATGTCACCCCCTTCCCCCCAACAATGCAGAAGAGCAAAAGGCCGCTATTGAAGCATCCGGGTCTTCCATAACACCTCAGCAGTGCCACCGGCTGATAGAATCCATGCCACGCCGCATTGAGGCAGTAATTCATCCAAAAGGGGCCCAAACCAAGTACTGAGTATACATGCATGATTATACTTTTCAGGGGGCCGACATTTCTGTATTCTAAATCCTTTTTTTATTGATTTTATGTAATATTCTAATTTTCTGAGATTTTGGATTTGGGGTTTTCTTAAGCTGTAAACCACAGTCATCCAAATTATAACAAACTAGGTGATTCATCGCGGCCTACAGGCGCTCTTCACACCGTCGTTAGGGGCTACGCCCCGTTAACCCCTGCACGCCTTTGAACATACGCAGGCCGGTAGATAACAGATCCAGAAACGCAGGGCAGTATAGAGGGCATACAGAAATGGTGTCCGGTTGAGAAAAGATAGAGAGGTGTAGGGGGAGGGGGGGGGGGGGGGGAGAAAGGGAATGTACAGAAACGCTGTGTGATCGGTAAAGGATAGGGAGAATCAGGGTGGTAGGGAGAGGATAAAGAGAGGCAGGGTGTTAGACAGAAAATACCGTTGCAAGAGGCTACGACCCGTTAACCCCTGCACGGGCCTCAGCTGTGCTATAATTGTTATTATATGGAGTTTTACATGCAAAAAAGTTTATGCTATTGGGTAAATATTGCAAGGGGGAAGGGCATGTGATTGTCAAGGGGGCGTAGCCCTTTGTGAGGGCGTGAAGAGTGGCCGCAGGGCACAATGAATAACATAGTGTAGTATATACTGCTAGTGTATGCAGCGCAGCTTATACACACAGTGGCCACAGGTATCAGAGCCGCGTATACACACAATGGACACAGGTAGCTGAGCCGCTTATACACACAATGGCCACAGGTAATGGAGCCACGTATCCACACAGTGGCCAGAGGTAGCAGGGCAGCTTATACACACAATACCCACAGGTAGCAGAGCGGCTTATACACACACAATACCCACAGGTAACAGAGCCGCTTATAGACACAGGGCCCACAGGTAGCAGAGCCGCTTATACACACAGCGCCCACAGGTAGCAGCGCAGCTTATACACACAGTGGACACAGGTATCAGAGCCACGTATCCACACAATGGCCAGAGGTAGCAGGACAGCTTATACACACCATACCCACAGGTAGCAGAGCCGCTTATACACACAGCGACCACAGATAGCAGAGCCGCTTATACACACAGTGCCCACAGGTAGCAGAACCGCTTATACACACAGTGACCACAGGTAGCAAAGCAGTTTATACACACAATGACCACAGGTAACAGAGGTGCTTATACACACAGTGCCCACAGGTAGCAGAGCCGCTTATACACACAGTGCCCACAGGTAGCAGAGACGTTTATACACAACGTGCCCACAGGTAGCAAAGCAGTTTATACACACAATGACCACAGGTAACAGAGGTGCTTATACACACAGTGCCCACAGGTAGCAGAGCCGCTTATACACACAGTGCCCACAGGTAGCAGAGACGTTTATACACAACGTGCCCACAGGTAGCAAAGCAGTTTATACAATGGCCACAGGTAGCAGTGGCGCTTATACACACAATGGCCACAGGTAGCAGTGTCACTTATACACACTATGGCCACTGGTAGCAGAGCCGCGTATACACACAGTGCCCACAGGTAGCAGTGCCACTTGTACACAATGGCCACAGGTAGCAGTGTCGCTTAGACACATAATGGCCACAGTATTATTATTTGTTATTAATCCAATGTCCACTGGTAGCAACTATACTCACAGAAGTTCAGTGTGTGTGTGGGGTGTTTGGAAAGGGGGTGGGTTCAGTGAGGTGGAGGTGCCTATCCGTGCTGCTGATCACCCCGATTCAGGGAATCACTTGTAGCGGCTGCGGATGGTGTCCGAGGTGCTACGTGTGGTGGTGGGGTGGGTGCGGGAGGGGGTCCAGAGGTGTTGCGGGTGGTGGAGGGGTGGGTGCAGTGGCACGGATGGCGGAAAGGGTGCAGAGGTGCTGTGGGTGGGGGAGGGGTAGGTGTGGAGGTGCTGCGGGTGGGGGAGGGGGTTTAGAGGTGCTGCTGGTGGGGGAGGTGTGGGTGCGGAAGGGGAGTGTAGATGCTGTTGGTGGGGGAGGGGTGGGTGCGGGGGGCTGTGGATGAAGGAGGGGGTCTGGAGGTGGTGTGCGTGGGGGAAGGGCGATGTAGTGGGGGGGGGTTGGGGAGGTGGGGTTGCAGGGGTGGGTGAGGTTGGGTGATAGGTTCTAGAAGTGCTGCGGGTGGAAGAGGGGTGGCTGCAGGGGAGCCATGGATGGGGTCCGGAAGTGCTGTGGGAGGTGGTCCAGAGGTGATGCGGGAGGGGGAGGTGTGGTAGGTCCACAAATAGGGGAAGGTGTCTATAGATGATGTGGGTGGGGGCCGGAGGTGCTGTGGTTGGGGGAGTGGCGGCTGCGGGGGTGTGGTGGGGGTCCGGATGCGCTGCGGGCAGGGGAGGGGACGAGGGATTCTGCGGGTGTGGGTGCTACAGGTGGGGAAGGGGGTGGGAGTGCGGCGGGTGGGAGGGGTATGTGGATGCTGTGGGTGGGAGGGGGGCGTGTGCCGTGGGTGGGGGGGCGGAGGTGGTGGATGCTGTTGGTGGCACGGGTGGGGGAGGGGTGAGTGGGGTGGAGGGTGGAGGGGTGTAGAGGTGGGCATGGGGTGCCGCGGGTGGGGGAGGGGCATGTGCTGCGGGTGGGGGGCGGATGTGGTGGATGCCGCGGGTGGGGTGGAGGGTGCGGGGGTGGGGGGGAGAGGTGGGTATGGGGGTGGGTTGGGGAGGGGAGGGTGCGGGGGGAGAGGTGGGGGAGGTGCGGGGGTGCAGCGGGTCGGGGAGGGGCGGCGAGGGGTTTAGCGGGTTGTGGGTGATACGGGTGGGGGAGGGAGTGGGAGTGCCGCGGTTGGGGTGTGTGCCGATGTGGGGGACGGATGTGGTGGGTGCCGCAGGTGGGGGAGGGGCGGGGGGTGCTGCGGGTGGAGGCGGGAGTGCCGTGGGTGGGGGAGGGATGGGGGGTGCTGCGGGTGTGGGTGGTACGGGTGGGGTAGGGAGCGCGAGGCGGATGTGGTGGATACTGTGGGTGCCGCGGGTGAGGGAGGTGCGGGGGTGCCGCGGGTGGGGTGGAGGGTGCAGGGGTGTAGCGGAGGGGAGTGGGGGTGGGGTGGAGGAGGGGCGGGGGTGCCGCGGGTGGGGAAGGGGTGGGTAGTGCCGCGGGTTGTGGGTGCTACGGGTGGGGGAGGGGCGTGTGCCGTGGGTGGGGGATGGATGTGGTGGGTGGGATGGAGGGTGTAGCGGGGGGGAGAGGCGGGGGGTGCTACGGGTGGTGGAGGGGGCAGGAGTGCAGCGCACGGGGGAGAGGCGTGTAGGGGGCGGACGTGGTGGAAGCTGTGAGTGCCGCGGGTGGGGGAGGGTGCGGGGGTGTAGGGGGGGAGAGATGGGGGTATGGGGGTTCGGGGGTGCCGCGGGGGGGAGGGGTGGTGGGTGCTACGGGTGGGGAGGGGCATGTGCCGCGGGTGGGGGGCGGATGTGATAGATGCTGTGGGTGCTGCGGGTGGGGTGGAGGGTGCGGGATGCGGGGGGGAGGTGCGGGGGTGCTGCGGGTGGGGGTGGTACGGGTGGGGGAGGGAGTGCAGCGGGTGGGGGAGGGGCGTGTGCCGCGAGTGGGGGGCAGATGTGCTGGGTGCCGTGGGTGGGGGAGGTGCGGGTGGGGTGAAGGGTGCGGGGGGGGGGGAGGTGGGTATCGTGGTGGTGGGGGGAGGTGCAATGGTGCCGCAGGTGGGCGAGGGGCAGGTGGGGTGGAGAGTGCAGGGGTGTAGCGGGGGGGAGAGGTGGGTATAGGGGTGGGGGAGGTGGGGGTTTTTGCGGGTTGTGGATGATACAGGTGGGGGAGAAGCGTGTGCCGGGGTGGGGGACGGATGTGGTGGGTGCGGGGCGGGTGCTTCGGGTGGGGGCGGGAGTGCCGTGGGTGGGGGATGGGCGGGGGGGTGCTGCGGGTGTGGGTGCTACGGGTGGGGGAGGGGGCAGAAGTGCGGGGGGTGGATGTGGTGGATACTGTGGGTGCCGTGGGTGGGGGACGGGCGGGTTGGATGGAGAGTGCGGGGGTGTAGCGGGTGGGAGAGGTGGGTATGGGGGTGGGGGAGAGTTGGGTATGGGGGTGGGGGAGGGGAGGGGGTGCCGCGGGTGGGGGAGGGGCGGGAGGTGCTGCAGGTGTGGGTGCAACGAGTGGGGGAGGGACGTCTGCCGCGGGTGGGGGAGGTTTGGGGGTGCCGCGGGTGGGGGATGCTGCAGATGTGGGTGCTATGGGAGGGGAGGGGGCGGGAGTGCCGCGGACGGGGGAGGGATGGGGGGTGCTGCAGATGTGGGTGCGATGGGTGGGGGAGGGTGCGGGGGTGAAGGGGGGGAGAGTGGTGGGTATGGGGGTTCGGGGGTGCCGCGGGGGGAGGGGTGGTGGGTGCTACGGGTGGGGGAGGGGCATGTGCCGCGGGTGGGGGCGGATGTGGTGGATGCCGCGGGTGGGGCGGAGGGTGCGGGGGTGGGGGGGAGAGGTGGGTATGGGGGTGGGTTGGGGGAGGGGAGGGTGCGGGGGGAGAGGTGGGGGAGGTGCGGCGGGGGGTTTAGCGGGTTGTGGGTGATACGGGTGGGGGAGGGAGTGGGAGTGCCGCGGTTGGGGTGTGTGCCGATGTGGGGGACGGATGTGGTGGGTGCCGCAGGTGGGGGAGGGGCGTGGGGTGCTGCGGGTGAAGGCGGGAGTGCCGTGGGTGGGGGAGGGACGGGGGGTGCTGCGGGTGTGGGTGGTACGGGTAGGGTAGGGAGCGCGAGGCGGATGTGGTGGATACTGTGGGTGCCGCGGGTGGGGGAGGTGCGGGGGTGCCGCGGGTGGGGTGGAGGGTGCAGGGGTGTAGCAGAGGGGAGTGGGGGTGGGGTGGAGGAGGAGCGGGGGTGCCGCGGGTGGGGGAGGGGTGGGTAGTGCCGCGGGTTGTGGGTGCTACGGGTGGGGGAGGGGCGTGTGCCGTGGGTGGGGGATGGATGTGGTGGGTGGGGTGGAGGGTGTAGCGGGGGGTAGAGGCGGGGGGTGCTACGGGTGGTGGAGGGGGCAGGAGTGCAGCGCACGGGGGAGAGGCGTGTGCTGCGAGTAGGGGGCGGACGTGGTGGAAGCTGTGGGTGCCGCGGGTGGGGGAGGGTGCGGGGGTGTAGGGGGGAGAGATGTGGGTATGGGGGTTCGGGGGTGCCGCGTTGGGGGGAGGGGTGGTGGGTGCTACGGGTGGGGGAGGGGCATGTGCCGCGGGTGGGGGGCGGATGTGATGGATGCTGTGGGTGCTGCGGGTGGGGTGGAGGATGCGGGATGCGGGGGGGAGGTGCGGGGGTGCTGCGGGTGGGGGTGGGAGTGCAGCGGGTGGGGGTGGGGCGTGTGCCGCGAGTGGGGGGCAGATGTGGTGGGTGCCGTGGGTGGGGGAGGTGCGGGTGGGGTGGAGGGTGCGGGGGTGGGGGGGGGAGGTGGGTATCGTGGTGGGGGGGGGAGGTGCATGGGTGCCGCAGGTGGGGGAGGGGCAGGTGGGGTGGAGAGTGCAGGGGTGTAGCGGGGGGGGGGAGAGGTGGGTATGGGGGTGGGGGAGGTGTTTTTTTGTGTGGGTTGTGGATGATACAGGTGGGGGAGGAGCGTGTGCCGGGGTGGGGGACGGATGTGGTGGGTGCGGGGCGGGTGCTTCGGGTGGGGGCGGGAGTGCCGTGGGTGGGGGATGGGCGGGTGTGTGTGTGTGTGTGTGTGTGCTGCGGGTGTGAGTGCTACGGGTGGGGGAGGGGGCAGAAGTGCGGGGGGTGGATGTGGTGGATACTGTGGGTGCCGCGGGTGTGGGAGGGGCGGGTTGGATGGAGAGTGCCGGGGTGTAGCGGGTGGGAGAGGTGGGTATGAGGGTGGGGGAGAGTTGGGTATGGGGGTGGGGGAGGGGCGGGGGTGCCGCGGGTGGGGGAGGGGCAGGAGGTGGTGCAGGTGTGGGTGCAACGAGTGGGGGAGGGGCGGGAGTGCAGCGGGTGGGGGAGGGGTGGGGGTGCTGCGGGTGTGGGTGCTACGGATGGGGTGGGAGTGCCGCGGGTGGGGGAGGGGCGTGTACCGTGGGTGGGGGACAAATGTGGTGGGTTCCTCGGGTAGGGGAGGGGCGGGGGGGGTACTGCGGGTGTGAGTGCTACGGGTGGGGGAGGGGGCAGAAGTGCGGGGGGTGAATGTGGTGAATACTGTGGGTGCCGCGGGTGGGGGACGGGCGGGTGGGATGGAGAGTGCGGGGGTGTAGCGGGTGGGAGAGGTGGGTATGGGGGTGGGGGAGGGGCAGGGGTGCCGCGGGTGGGGGAGGGGCAGGCGGTGACGCGGTTTGTGGGTGCTACGGGTGGGGGAGGGGGGTAGTGGCGCGGGTGGGGGAGGGGCGTGTCCTGTGGGTTGGGGACAGATGTGGTGGGTGCCGCGGGTGGGGGAGGGGTCGGGTGTGCTGCGGGTGGGGGAGGAAGCGGGGGGTGCTGCAGGTATGGGTGCTACGGATGGGGCGGGAGTGCTGCTGGTAGGGGAGGGGCGGGAGGTGCTGCAGGTGTGGGTGCAACGGGTGGGGGAGGGGCGTCTGCCGCGGGTGGGGGAGGGGTGGGGGTGCCGCGGGTGGGGGATGCTGCAGATGTGGGTGCTATGGGTGGGGGAGGGGGCGGGAGTGCCGCGGACGGGGGAGGGGTGGGGGGTGCTGCAGAGTGCAGATGTGGGTGCGATGGGTGGGGGAGGGGCGGGAGTGCCGCGGGTGGGGGAGGGGCAGGGGGTGCTGCAGGTGTGGGTGCTACGGATGAGGCGGGAGTGGCGTGGGTGGGGGAGGGGCGTGTACCGTGGGTGGGGGACAGATGTGGTGGGTGCCGCGGGTGGGGGAGGGGTCGGGTGTGCTGTGGTTGGGGGAGGGGGCGGGGGGTGCTGCAGGTGTGGGTGCTACGGATGGGGCGGGAGTGCCGCGGATGGGGGAGGGACGGGAGGTGCTGCAGGTGTGGGTGCAACGGGTGGGGGAGGGGCGTCTGCTGCGGGTGGGGGAGGGATGGGGGTGCCGCGGGTGGGGGATGCTGCAGATGTGGGTGCTATGGGTGGGGGAGGGGGCGGGAGTGCCGCGGACGGGGGAGGGGTGGGGGGTGCTGCAGATGTGGGTGCGATGGGTGGGGGAGGGGCGGGAGTGCAGCGGGTGGGGGAGAGGTGGAGGGTGCTGCAGGTGTAGGTGCTACGGATGGGGCGGGAGTGCCGCGGGTGGGGGAGGGGCGTGTACCGTGGGTGGGGGACAGATGTGGTGGGTGCCGCGGGTGGGGGAGAGGGAGGGGGTGCTGCAGGTGTGGGTGCTACGGATGGGGCGGGATTGCCGCGGGTGGGGGAGGGGTGGGAGGTTCTGCAGGTGTGGGTGCAACGGGTGGGGGAGGGGCATCTGCCGCGGGTGGGGGAGGGGTGGGGGTGCTGCGGGTGGGGAGAGGGGCGTCTGCCGCCGGCGGGAGAGGGATGGGGGATGCTGCAGATGTGGATGCTATAAGTGGGGAAGGGGGCGGGAGTGCCGCGGACGGGGGAGGGGCGGGGGGTGCTGTAGATGTGGGTGTGATGGGTGGGGGAGGGACGGGAGTGCCGCTGGTGGGGGGTGCTGCAGGTGTGGATGCCGCGGGTGGGAGGGTGCTGGGTGGCACGGGGCGTGTGCCGCGGGTGGGTGGCGGATTTTGTGGAGGCTGTGGGTGCCGCGAGTGGGAGGGGGGTGGGTGTGGCAGGCAGAGGTCGTCCTCAGCATTCTCCTCCGGACTGTGCGGCAGCTGCAAGACTCAGCGGCTGCAGTGTCACCAGGGTGCAGGTAGTGTACGGGGAGGAGGGAAAGAGGGGACTGGGCGGAGATGGGGAAGGGACTGGGTGGGGAAGGGCGGACCGAGGGAGGGGACTGTTCCTGGCCTGCATCCAGCCACCCAGATCTGTGACTGTGACTCCGCCCAGCGTTAGAACGCCAGGCACAGAGTCACAAGGCTATTATATAGGAGATAAAGGCTATAATGTCTCACTGTGCATGTAATGAGTCTATATAATATATTAGCTTCACCTTTTAAGCTGAATTACTGAAATAATTAAACTTTTGCACAATATTCTAATTTTCTGAGTTTCACCTGTAGATCCATTTATATATATAGTATATTATAATATATATATATATATAATGTGGGAAGGGGCATAATAGCATAGGCTTTCTCTGGGATCAATCTTGTCATGTCCCTTCCCCACAAGGCATGTGCCTTCTGTCCCTCTTGGAAAAATCGGGGCGAGGGGCGGTGGTGCCAATTCTCTCTGGCACTGGGCACCAAAAAGTCTAGTTACGGCTCTGATTCTTGCTGCCTGGTTCTGCTACTGCACAAGAAGGAGTGCTAGTGATGTCACTGTGCTCTGTCCAGTGGGCCCCCTGGCAAAGGAGGGCCCGGGGTACAGTATGCCTTGCGTCCCCCCCTTAATCTGGCTATGACACATGCGGGTTGGCAATAACATTTGTTAGGCGGTTCTAGGCTGGCCCACAAAAGGGCATTAGACACTATACTATTCTAATAGCGGGACCTAGGCTGCACATGGCAGAGGAATAAAGGGTCCTGTAGGATTGTATTGTACATTGGGGGTCATTCCAGTTGTTCGCTCGCAAGCTGCTTTTAGCAGCTTTGCACACGCTAAGGCGCCGCCTACTGGGATTGAATCTTAGCATAGTAAAATTGCGAACGAAAGATTCGCAATATTGCGAAAAGACTTCTCTGTGCAGTTTCTGAGTAGCTCGAGACTTACTCTGCCAGTGCGATCAGTTCAGTGCTTGTCGTTCCTGGTTTGACGTCACAAACACACCCAGCGTTCGCCCAGACACTCCTCCGTTTCTCCAGCCACTCCCGCGTTTTTCCCAGAAACGGTAGCGTTTTTTCACACACTCCCATAAAACGGCCAATTTCCGCCCAGAAACACCCACTTCCTGTCAATCACATTACGATCACCAGAACGAAGAAAAAACCTCGTAATGCCGTGAGTAAAATACCTAACTGCATAGCAAATTTACTTGGCGCAGTCGCACTGCGGACATTGCGCATGCGCATTAGCGACTAATCGCTCCGTTGCGAGAAAAAAATAACGAGCGAACAACTCGGAATGACCCCCATTGTTCGGGCAGGCACTAGGCCTGAGTTGATTAGAACCTCATTAATAGGATTGTTTGTGCTATGTAACGTGGTCATCACCTTCCTCACAACCAGGCCCCCGTTAAAGGCAGGCTGTTGGTAGGGCACTTGTTTATTCTGCAATTGTATTGTTGCATTGTGTGTTCCAGCACCGTGTTGCCCTATGCAGATGCCTTTACAAGGGAGTACAGGAGTAGCATGAGAGGGAGTCAGTGCCCTACACCCAGCCAGTGATTGTTCTGTCCACCAAGTCAGCCAGACGTGTGATATACAGACAGGTTCCTGCGGGTGGTGCACGCCAGGAAATATATACTGTAGGTCAATCAAGCAGGGCTGCTGTCCGGTGCATTTGCAGAAACCAAGTTCAGGACTATTCGTTGTCAGAGGAGCAAGAGAATGTCCAGTGGGCGTAATTTGTGTTTTGTGCATTGTCCCCACCCTCCTTCCCGAGCGTTTTCATTCAGGTTGCACCCTGGTGCTGGGCACTAAAGTGTAACCTAGTCTGTGGCTAAAATTGCCAACGATGACCATCCCTTGGCGGTCACCCAGGTTTAGCGCATGCTTTAATTGGCAGGGTCCCTAGGCAGGGTTACCATCTACACCATCTGCGTCCGACAGTGTTCCAGGACCAGAGCACATTACTGGCTTTAAGGTGAGAGGGAGTAACGGGCGGTAAGAGTCCAACTCCACCTCCACCGCAGCACGCTACCACCTCACAGACCCTATAGACTATAGAGAATTTACGCTCAAGGAGAAAAATATAGAGTGTTTTTTATGAAACTGACACTTTTCTGTGGTTTTCTCTTTCTGTCCTAGTGGGCTCTAGGACCCAGAGCCGCCAGAGGTGCAACCTCTGATCTTTCTACTGCACTACTGGGCATGTGCTGTTCTCCATGCGCCTTTCTTCTCTCCATCCTGCTGTGCGAAGGTGCCACAGATCGAGACCCCAAATACTGTACCGCTGTGTCACCACTTCACAGTCGAAAGTGTCACCTGGCAGTCGAAATACCCAACACTACTCGGAATGCCAACACCAGCAACCCAAATAGGGTACTGACCGCCAAGATCCCAAACAAGTAAGTGGCAGGACTCTGGACACGGGAGCCACGCGGGGAGGTGGGGTGGGGATAGGTTTAGGTTGCGGGTGGAGAGTTAGGTTTAGGCGGCGGGTGGGGTGGGGCACTTTGATCTGCGTCTCCATGGCCCATCCCATCTCATAATAAAGTGCTCTGCGGACCCCTCCCACCTTGACGAAAAAGTAGAGCTGGACCCACCTTGAAATACTAATAGCTTGCGGTGTCCAAAAGGAATTTGTAAAGCAAAATAAATTAATTTATTAATAACAATTTACTGTATTCCGCAGGGTATCGCAATGGTAGCCAGAAAGCAGCGCAAAATGTTCCGGAACATGTTTCGTGGACTCGCTACTTCCTCCTACCATCGCTTATATGATATAACCTCATAACTTTGGCAACAAAATGTTAATCCATAAAAAACATGAGATTTGGTTTTTAATCCACCGCGGTAATAATTTATAATGGACCAATTTGTTGCATTTGTGTTACATGAACATGCCCCCCAGATGTAGGGATTAGCGCACTCATTACCCCGGCTGTGCAGGCAGAGTGCGGCTGAGCTGAGCGCTGACTCGGACGGCGTTGCAGATGTTTTTGGCCCATGCATCCTGTTGATGGATTGATGGCTCCCTGCAGCAGGATTACAAGCATCAGTTCATCCAGGATATTTTACTTGGCCCTCATTATTCTGCATTTATAAGAATGACTTGGCAGAATGAGCCTCTCTCTCTGCAGATTGGGAGGCGATTAGTGGTTATATTAGGTAACAATCGCTGGCCTGTTAGGATGTGTTTTTGGCCTTTGTCTTCTAACTCACAGCAACTACATCCATATTAAATTACTTTTCCGTGCGTTCTGGGCGCAGTTATGTTAATCGATCCCCTATTCTTCCTAAACTGTTATTCTTGGCTTCTGCGTCACTATTACACAGCAACATGTCATATTGTTGGGTATTTCTCACTTATGAAACTCACAGGATATATTCCTCATAACATCCCATCAACAGTTTCCTCTGCAGAATCGTACACTTCCGAATTTGTCGGGGAGATCTTGCTGTACTAACTGGAAAAAATACATAAATTAAGGTTTCACGATCCAGTTCGCCGAAAGGAAAATGTCTCAAAAATACTGAACTATTTTGATTGTCCTCTCACTACGGGCGTATTTATCAAAGTTATTTTTACTAAAATAATGTGAAAAAGGGTGTTTTCATACTCATTTCACACTATTTTAGTATCACTTGAATGTACTAATAAGCTATTGGCAGAGAATTAGGAAAATTCTCCTCAGAGCCCTTAAATTCACATTCCAGATTGCATTTCCCATACAGTACTTGTAATGGGAAATGTGATCTGCACAAATTTACTAAAAATTAATTGTAAAAAAATACCAGAGGGAGCCCTGTGATAATAACGCTATCTTAAGTTAGCATGAATAGGGCTTCATTCCGGTTCCCCGACTCCTGCACTGCCTTCTCTGCCTGCTGACTCGGTTCTAGCCCCTGTAATCAGCCAAGTGTGTCTGATAGACCACAGGCTGATCACTTTGTAAAAAACAGAGAAGATAAGGAGAGTTATGGTAGACTTACCTGCAAGGTACACTGGGTTCCACAGGGAAAACATTGGGGTGTAGAGCGGGATCTTGGATCCAGAGGCACCATCAGGCAAAGCTTTGACTGTCTTAGGATGCATTGGGGCCTCCTCTATAACCCCGCCTCCAGGCACTGAGAGCTCAGTTTCGTTAATCAGTCCAATGCAGGAGCAGGTAAAAGAGAAGGCAGATGTTAGTCACATAGAACTACAATCTCACGACAAGACAGGGTACCAACGGCTAATGCCATACAACCATAAGAAGCTAGGTGCATCAGGGTGGGCACCCTGTGGAGCCCAGTGTACCTCACAGAAAGAGAGTTAACAATGGTAAGTCTACCATAACTCTACTTTTCTGCATCGGAGTACACTGTATTCCACATGGAAAACAACGGGGATGTCCTAAAGTAGTTCCTCAAGGGAGGGGACGCGCCTTAGCGGGAAAGTGGACCCGGCGTCCAAAGGAAGCATCCTGGGAGGCGGAAGTATCAAAGGCATAGAACCTAATGAACGTGTTCACTGAGGACCACACAGCCGCCTCGCACAATTGTTCCGGGGATGCGCCACAGTGGGCCACCCAAGAAGGTTCCACAGACCGAGTAGAATGGGCTTTAACTGCAGCAGGAGCTGGGAGCCCAGCCTGCGCATGAGCTTGTGCAATCACCATTCTAATCCATCTGGCCAAGGTTTGCTTATTCGCAGGCCAGCCATGTTTGTGAAAACAAAACAAAAATGGAATCTGACCTCCTGATAGAGGCAGTCCTCTCCACATAGACATGGAGAGCCCTAACCACATCCAAAGAACATTCTCTGGGAGACAAATCCGAAGAGACAAAGGTCGGAACTACAATCTCTTGGTTAAGGTGAAAAGATAACACCACCTTAGGAAAATAACCAGGACGGGTTCGTAGAACCGCCTGGTCCCGGTGGAATATGAGAAAGGGTGGACGACAGGACAAAGCGCCTACGTCCGACCCCTGTCTTGCAGAGGCAATGGCCAGCAAGAACAGGACCTTGGCTGTGAATCATTTAAGGTCCACTGAGTCGAAAGGTTCAAATGGAGACTCTTGTAGAGCAATTAGCACAACAGACAAATCCCATGGAGCCACAGGAAGGACATAGGGAGGCTGAATCAGAATAACGCCCTGAATGAACGTCTGAACATCAGGTATAGAGGAAATTTTTCTCTGAAACCAAACCGACAAGGCAGATATATGAACCCTGAGGAAGGCCAGACGAAGACCTAAGTCCAGGCCTCTTTGTAGAAAAGCCAGTATTCTGGTAGTTCTGAACCTATGGACATCGTAATTCTTCTCAGCACACCAGGTGAAGTAAGAATTCCAAACCCTATAATAAATCCGGGCAGAGGCCGGTTTGCGGGCTTTCAGCATCGTTTGAATAACCGCCTCCGAAAATCCTTTGGCTCTCAGGAGTGATCCTTCAAGAGCCACACCGTCAAAGCCAGTCTGCCCAGGTCCGGGTAGAGACAAGGGCCCTGTACGAAGAGGTCTGGTCGTTGAGGAAGTAGAAGGGAATGCTCTGTCGATGGACCCTGCAGTTCTGAGAACCAATGCCTTCTGGGCCACGCTGGATTGACCAGAAGTAGTATTCCTTCTTCCTGTTTGAACTTCTGTAGAACTCTGGGCAGGAGTGACACTGGAGGGAACACGTAAGGCAGCCGAAAGTTCCATGGAATTGCCAGTGCATCCACGAACGCTGCTTGAGGATCCCTTGTCCTTGATCTGAACCTTGTGATTGTTCCATCGCCAGTACAATAGAGCGCAATTTTTCCATACGAAACTTGGCTACCCTCACAAATTTGTTCATTGATTTGAGGTTGAGTATAGGCCGAAAAGACTTATTGGGTTTCTGCACAAGAAACAGGGTCGAATAATAGCCTCTGCCATGCTGAGACTGAGGTACCGGCACAACCACTCCTGTTTCAGGAGGGAACCTACCACCGTTTGTAGAGCCTGCGCCTTCAACGGATCCGAAGGGAGTACCGTAGTGCAGAACTGGTGAGGGAGACGTCTCTTGAAGGAGACAGCTTACCCATGAGAGACAACTTCCAGTACCCAAGCGTCTGAAGTGGTCTCTTACCAGACCTGGGCGAACTGTAGCAGGGGAAGACCCGTCCGATCATGCAGCAGGCTTGTCTTGTTCTGAAGCAGGCTGACGGGCTGCCCAGGACTGTTTCATCTTGAGCTTGGTGGTCTTGGGAGCACGAGACTGTCTGGGGTAAGACTGGCTCTTAGCTTTCCCTTGAGGTCGAAAGGAACAAAAAGTGGTAGTCTGCACCTTTTGAATAGAAGGATAGAAGGATTAGTAGGAGGAAGAAAAGCATTCTTAGCAGCTGCTAATTCAGTGTTACAGACACTATTTTATTCAGGTCCTTTCCAAATAAAATGTCCCCAGTGAAGGGAAGCACCTCCAAGGTCTTCTTGGAGTCCAGATCCACTTTCCACGACCTTAACCACAGTATACAGCGAGCCAGGATAGACGCGGATGATGCTTTGGCTGCCATTATCCCTGCACATTTATTGGTAAGCTGCTCAATCAGATTGTGATGTCACTCAGGTGCTAAAAAGGAGGGGTAATTCTGGGTAAGAGAAAAACATATAGCTATCCCTAATGCACACTGAGTGAGAAATAACACTACATAATAATCAGATAATACAGAGATCTTAGTTGCGTATATCTGCAGATATAGGGTTAAGCCCACAAGCCGAACGGCAAGGCGTCTCTGTCCCTAATTATCCCCGCCTCAGAGGATGCCTCCTGAATGTAATAGGCGGCGGTGCATAAGTGAGACAGGTATTGTCTGGCTTTGTCAGAAATATCCTCAGGCAGCTCATCCTCCAAAGCCTGAACCCACGCCTCAATACCCTTTGCGAACCAAGAGGCAGCTATGGTGGGCCTATGAATGGCCCCTGGGAGGGAATAAATAGATTTCAGGCATCCCTCCACACGCTTATCTGTCAGTTCCTTCAAGGAGGTGACAGTGGTGACAGGCAGAGTAGACGACACCATAAGACGGGGTGACATGAGAATTCACCGGCGGTGGGTTCTCCCATTTACTACATAACTCTGCAGGGAGAGGATAGAGAGCCAAAGCCCATTTAGGGAGCGGGAATTTCTTACCTGGGGTAGACCAGGGTTCCTTCCTGATGTCCACAAGATGATCAGAATGGGGTAATACAGTCTTAACCACCTTCAGTTGTTTAAACATATCGGTTTTCTTGGCCACTGTAGTGGTATCCTCATCCTCAGTGATTTGAAGGATCTGCTTAATAGCGTCCACCAGGGCAGGGACATCAACCTGGAAGGTAGAATCCTCATCAGTAACACATGATTCAGAGTCTGACAGGACCGTATGCTCCCCCTCCTCATCAGATGAAACATCAGAGATGATAGTGGGTTGTGAGGAGGAAGCAGCCCGCTTAGAGGACCCAGAGACACGGGAGTGACCTGGAGCAGATTTCTGTCTAACCAAAGACTGTTTTAACCAGGGCTTAAAGTGGTCCGGGAGAGGTGGTGGAAGTTCGAAACCTACCCCCCCCCCCCCCCCTCCCAATCTCTACTGGTGCCCTACTTCCCTTTATAAAGGGACACTGATCTCACAAAGAAGCAGCGTGGTCACATAATAATACCCCAATTCAAATTACACCACACAGTAGCACAATCTTATTCACATTACACTGCATGTAGTGCCCCTGATTCATATTACACCACATAGTAATGCCCCTTATTCAGGTTACGGGTTATGCCTGAAAAGGAAGCCGCTGGGATCCGAGGACGGGAAGAATGCTATCCAACAGATACAGCGTGTGTGAGTACCAGGAGAGATAGGCTGTAAATGGAGGATCATGGAGCCACCAGGACCTGAGGAAGAGGGAGGTGGAAGCCACCAGGACCTGAGGAAGAGGGAGGTGGGAGCCACCAGGACCTAAGGAAGAAGGAGGTGGCTGCAGCTCATCAGTAACACTAGTGCCGCCTGTATCATCTATTGATACAGGTGATTGGGCAGGTTTTTCTGTTGGAATTACTGTGCAAGGCAATGGAGGTGGTGGAACTAGTTCCCCCTACCCCACAGGTGGTGGAACTCAGTTCCATCTCGTTCCCCCCTACTTTAACCCCTGGTATTACCTGTTGCAGCTGGGTAGACAAATTTTCCGCCCAAGGCGGATTTACTATAGGGACAACTTGTGGTGGCAGTGGCACCAGAGGTCCCATAGGGGGGGGCTAAACGGTCCACCAGAGTCCCCAGGAGGGTAGTGAACATAGCCCAGGGTGGCTCCATTGTAGTTACAGGATCTGCATGCTGACTGGGAGGTGTATGACATTTAGTACACAGACCATCACACAATACTAAACCTCTGGAGCATGCCTTGCAAATTACAGGAGCCTCCAGAGTTTTACTGCCCTTATTGTTAGACCAGTGGCATGCAGTGAGGTCAGTGACTGGTGAGGCACTACAGCCATAATGTCCGCCGAATCCTGCCGATGACCCCTACCGCCGCCGAGCCAATGCCCGCTACTGCCGCTGCCTGCTGCCACCGCCAATGGCTTACAAACTCGCCCACCATCAACTGACCCAGCCCTCCGTCAGTAATTTGCATCTCAGTCCGATGCCGCCACTGCCACCAATGCCCGCTGCCTACCTGCTCATCATACTTGTGATATATTGTACATTTTCATAGAAAAAAAAATTAGTGTTTGGGACGGGAAGGGAGTGGGAGGAGGACATGAATGCAGTTTTGTTGTCCAGGGCTTCCATTAGTCAAATTACGCCGCATAGTAGCGCCACTTACACAAATTACGCCAGGCAGAGCTCCCTTTTACACATTACGGCAGGTAGAGCTCCCTTTTATACATTACAGCAGGTAGAGTCCCCTTTTACACATTACGGCAGGTACAGCCCCCTATTACACATTATAGCAGGTAGAGATCCCTTTTTTACACAGTACGGCAGGTACAGCCCCCTATTACACATTACAGCAGGTAGAGCCAGTGGTGGAACTAGCGAGCGGTGGGCCCAGGTGCAACAAAATGCTTTGGACCCCCCTACCCATCCCATCCAAGTCCACCCCTTCACACCTGGAGAGGATCTGGTGAGGGGGACCTGCTCAGGGCCAGGGAAATGGATACCTAGCAACAGTGCCGTAACTAGACATTTTAGCGCTGTGTGCAAGAAACGGCATCAGAGCCCCCCCCTTTATGTTTTACACCGCACTGCAGGCACCACGCAAGAGATATAGGGGCGTGGCTTCAGGGGGAAGGGGTGTGGCCACAAAATAATACCAATTCATATAATGGTGCACAGTAGTCTCCATTATTCAAATTACGCTGCACAGTAGCACCACTACACCAGGTAGAGCCCCTTTTACACATTACGGCAGACAGCATCCCATTTTCTCTGACGTCCTAAGTGGATGCTGGGGACTCCGTCAGGACCATGGGGATTAGCGGCTCCGCAGGAGACAGGGCACAAAAGTAAAAGCTTTAGGATCAGGTGGTGTGCACTGGCTCCTCCCCCTATGACCCTCCTCCAAGCCTCAGTTAGATTTTTGTGCCCGGCCGAGAAGGGTGCAATCTAGGTGGCTCTCCTAAAGAGCTGCTTAGAGTAAAAGTTTTGTTAGGTTTTTTATTTTCAGTGAGTCCTGCTGGCAACAGGCTCACTGCATCGAGGGACTTAGGGGAGAGAAGTGAACTCACCTGCGTGCAGGATGGATTGGCTTCTTAGGCTACTGGACACCATTAGCTCCAGAGGGAGTCGGAACACAGGTCTCACCCTGGGGTTCGTCCCGGAGCCGCGCCGCCGACCCCCTTGCAGATGCCGAAAAGTGAAGAGGTACAGAAACCGGCGGCAGAAGACTTTTCAGTCTTCATAAGGTAGCGCACAGCACTGCAGCTGTGCGCCATTGTTGTCAGCACACTTCATAGCAGCGGTCACTGAGGGTGCAGGGCGCTGGGGGGGGCGCCCTGGGCAGCAATGATAGTACCTTATTCTGGCTAAAAATACATCACATATAGCCCCTGGGGGCTATATGGATGTATTTAACCCCTGCCAGGTCTCAGAAAAACGGGAGAAGAAGCCCGCCGAAAAGGGGGCGGGGCCTATTCTCCTCAGCACACAGCGCCATTTTCCCTCACAGAAATGCTGGTGGGAAGGCTCCCAGGCTCTCCCCTGCACTGCACTACAGAAACAGGGTTAAAACAGAGAGGGGGGGCACTTATTTGGCGATATGACTATATATATTAAAATGCTATAAGGGAAAAACACTTATATAAAGGTTGTCCCTGTATAATTATAGCGATTTTGGTGTGTGCTGGCAAACTCTCCCTCTGTCTCCCCAAAGGGCTAGTGGGGTCCTGTCCTCTATCAGAGCATTCCCTGTGTGTGTGCTGTGTGTCGGTACGTGTGTGTCGACATGTATGAGGACGATGTTGGTGAGGAGGCGGAGCAATTGCCTGTAATGGTGATGTCACTCTCTAGGGAGTCGACACCGGAATGGATGGCTTATTCAAGGAATTACGTGATAATGTCAACAGAGACGGCCGGCAAACAAAATAGTACCTGTCCAGGCGTCTCAAACACCGTCAGGGGCTTTAAAACGCCCATTTACCTCAGTCGGTCGACACAGACACAGACCCGGACACTGATTTCAGTGTCGACGGTGAAGAAACAAACGTATTTTCCTTTAGGGCCACACGTTACTTGTTAAGGGCAATGAAGGAGGTGTTACATATTTCTGATACTACAAGTACCACAAAAAAGGGTATTATGTGGGGTGTGAAAAAACTACCTGTAGTTTTTCCTGAATCAGATAAATTAAATGAAGTGTGTGATGATGCGTGGGTTTCCCCCGATAGAAAATTATTGGCGGTATACCCTTTCCCGCCAGAAGTTAGGGCGCGTTGGGAAACACCCCTTAGGGTGGATAAGGCGCTCACACGCTTATCAAAACAAGTGGCGGTACCGTCTCCAGATAGGGCCGTCCTCAAGGAGCCAACTGATAGGAGGCTGGAAAATATCCTAAGAAGTATATACACACATACTGGTGTTATACTGCGACCAGCGATCGCCTCAGCCTGGATGTGCAGAGCTGGGGTGGCTTGGTCGGATTCCCTGACTAAAAATATTGATACCCTTGACAGGGACAGTATTTTATTGACTATAGAGCATTTAAAGGATGCATTTCTATATATACGAGATGCACAGAGGGATATTTGCAGTGCACTCTGGCATCAAGAGTAAGTGCTATGTCCATATCTGCCAGAAGATGTTTATGGACACGACAGTGGTCAGGTGATGCAGATTCCAAACGGCACAAAGAAGTATTGCCGTATAAAGGGGAGGAGTTATTTGGGGTCGGTCCATCGGACCTGGTGGCCACGGCAACTGCTGGAAAATCCACAGTTTTTACACTAAGTCACATCTCTGCAGAAAAAGACACCGTCTTTTCAGCCTCAGTCCTTTCGTCCCCATAAGAGTCATATCTGCCCAGGGATAGAGGAAAGGGAAGAAGACTGCAGCAGGCAGCCCATTCCCAGGAACAGAAGCCTCCACCGCTTCTACCAAGTTTCTCAGCATGACGCTGGGGCCGTACAGGACCCCTGGATCCTACAAGTAGGATCCCAGGGGTACAGATTGGAAAGTCGAGACGTTTCCCCCTCGCAGGTTCCTGAAGTCTGCTTTACCAACGTCTCCCTCCGACAGGGAGGCAGTATTGGAAACAATTCACAAGCTGTATTCCCAGCAGGTGATAATCAAAGTACCCCTCCTACAACAAGGAAAGGGGTATTATTCCACACTATGTTGTGGTACTGAAGCCAGAAGGCTCGGTGAGACCTATTCTAAATCTGAAATATTTGAACACTTACAAAGGTTCAAATCAAGATGGAGTCACTCAGAGCAGTGATAGCGAACCAGGAAGAAGGGGACTATAGGGTGTCCCGGGACATCAGGGATACTTACCTCCATGTCCCAATTTGCCCTTCTCACCAAGGGTACCTCAGGTTCGTGGTACAGAACTGTCACTATCAGTTTCAGACGCTGCCGTTTGGATTGTCCACGGCACCCCGGGTCTTTACCAAGGTAATGGCCGAAATGATGATTCTTCTTCAAAGAAAATGGACGACCTCCTGATAAGAGCAAGGTCCAGAGAACAGTTGGAGGTCGGAGTAGCACTATCTCAAGTAGTTCTACGACAGCACGGGTGGATTCTAAATATTCCAAAACCGCAGTTGTTTCCGACGACACATCGGCTGTTCCTAGGGATGATTCTGGACACAGTCCAGAAAAGGGTGTTTCTCCCGGAGAAGAAAGCCAGGGAGTTATCCGAGCTAGTCAGGAACCTCCTAAAACCAGGAAAAGTATCAGTGCATCATTGCACAAGGGTCCTGGGAAAAATGGTGGCTTCTTACGAAGCGATTCCATTCGGCAGTTTTCACGCAAGAACTTTTCAGTGGGATCTGCTGGAAAAATGGTCCGGATCGCATCTTCAGATGCATCAGCGGATAACCCTGTCTCCAAGGACAAGGGTGTTTCTTCTGCGGTGGCTGCAAAGTACTCATCTACTAATGGGCCGCAGATTCGGCATTCAGGAAGGGTCCTGGTGACCAGGGATGCCAGCCTGAGAGGCTGGGGAGCAGTCACACAGGGGAAAAAAATTTCCAGGGAGTGTGATCAAGTCTGGAGAATTCTCTCCACATAAATATACTGGAGCTAAGGGCAAGTTACAATGCTCTAAGCTTAGCAAGACCTCTTCTTCAAGGTCAGCCGGTATTGATCCAGTGGGACAACATCACGGCAGTCGCCCACGTAAACAGACAGGGCGGCACAAGAAGCAGAAGGGCAATAGCAGAAACTGCAAGGATTCTTCGCTGGGCGGAAAATCAGGTGATAGCACTGTCAGCAGTGTTCATTCCGACGCCCGGGAGAGTGGGGATTTCATCGGGAAGTCTTCCACATGATTGTGAACCATTGGGAAAGACCAAAGGTGGACATGATGGCGTCCCGCCTGAACAAAAAACTGGACAGGTATTGCGCCAGGTCAAGAGACCCTCAGGCAATAGCTGTGGACGCTCTGGTAACACCGTGGGTGTACCAGTCAGTGTATGTGTTCCCTCCTCTGCTTCTCATACCCAAGGTACTGAGAATTATAAGACGTAGAGGAGTAAGAACTATACTCGTGGCTCCGGATTGGCCAAGAAGGACTTGGTACCTGGAACTTCAAGAGATGCTCACAGAGGACTCATGGCCTCTGCCGCTAAGAAGGGACTTGCTTCAGCAAGTACCATGTCTGTTCCAAGACTTACCGCGGCTGCGTTTGACGGCATGGCGGTTGAACGCCGGATCCTAAGGGAAAAAGGCATTCCGGAAGAGGTCATTCCTACCCTGGTCAAAGCCAGGAAGGAGGTGACCGCACAACATTATCACCACATGTGGCGAAAATATGTTGCGTGGTGTGAGGCCAGGAAGGCCCCACGAAGAAATTTCAACTCGGTCGATTCCTGCATTTCCTGCAAACAGGAGTGTCTATGGGCCTCAAATTGGGGTCCATTAAGGTTCAAATTTCGTCCCTGTCGATTTTCTTCCAGAAAGAATTGGCTTCAGTTCCTGAAGTCCAGAAGTTTGTCAAGGGAGTACTGCATATACAACCCCCTTTTGTGCCTCCAGTGGCACTGTGGGATCTCAACGTAGTTCTGGGATTCCTCAAATCACATTGGTTTAAACCGCTCAAATCTGTGGATTTGAAATATCTCACATGGAAAGTGACCATGCTGTTGGCCCTGGCCTCGGCCAGGCGAGTGTCAGAATTGGCGGCTTTGTCTCACAAAAGCCCATATCTGATTGTCCATTCGGACAGGGCAGAGCTGCGGACTCGTCCCCAGTTTCTCCCTAAGGTGGTGTCAGTGTTTCACCTGAACCAGCTTATTGTGGTACCTGCGGCTACTAGGGACTTGGAGGACTCCAAGTTGCTAGATGTTGTCAGGGCCCTGAAAATATAGGTTTCCAGGACGGCTGGAGTCAGGAAAACTGACTTGCTGTTATCCTGTATGCACCCAATAAACTGGGTGCTCTTGCTTCTAAGCAGACGATTGCTAGTTGGATGTGTAGTACAATGCAGCTTGCACATGCTGTGGCAGGCCTGCCACAGCCAAAATATGTAAATGCCCATTCCACAAGGAAGGTGGGCTCATCTTGGGCGGCTGCCCGAGGGGTCTCGGCTTTACAACTTTGCCGAGCAGCTACTTGGTCAGGGGCACACCCTGACTGAGGAGGACCTGGAGTTCTCTCATTCGGTGCTGCAGAGTCATCCGCACTCTCCCGCCCGTTTGGGAGCTTTGGTATAATCCCCATGGTCCTGACGGAGTCCCCAGCATCCACTTAGGACGTCAGAGAAAATAAGAATTTACTTACCGATAATTCTATTTCTCGTAGTCCGTAGTGGATGCTGGGCGCCCATCCCAAGTGCGGATTGTCTGCAATACTTGTACATAGTTATTGTTACAAAAATCGGGTTATTATTGTTGTGAGCCATCTTTTCAGAGGCTCCGCTGTTATCATGCTGTTAACTGGGTTCAGATCACAGGTTGTACAGTGTGATTGGTGTGGCTGGTATGAGTCTTACCCGGGATTCAAAATCCTTCCTTATTGTGTACGCTCGTCCGGGCACAGTATCCTAACTGAGGCTTGGAGGAGGGTCATAGGGGGAGGAGCCAGTGCACACCACCTGATCCTAAAGCTTTTACTTTTGTGCCCTGTCTCCTGCGGAGCCGCTAATCCCCATGGTCCTGACGGAGTCCCCAGCATCCACTACGGACTACGAGAAATAGAATTATCGGTAAGTAAATTCTTATTTTTACACATTACGGCAGACAGCGTCCCCTTTTTATACACATTATGGTGGACAGCGTCCCCTTTTTACACATTACAGCGGACAGCGTCCCCCTTTTTACACATTACGGTGGACATATTCCCCTTTTTTACACATTACGGCAGACAGCGTCCCCTTTTTACACATTACGCCAGACAGCATCCCCTTTTTTACACATTACGGCAGACAGCGTCCCTTTTTTACACATTATGGCAGACAGCGTCCCCTTTTTTTTTACACATTACGGCAGACAGCATCCCCTTATACACATTATGGCAGACAGCGTCCCCTTTTTACACATTACGGCAGACAGCGTTCCCTTTTTACACATTACGGCAGACAGCGTCCCCTTTTTACACATTACTCAAACAGCGTCCCCCTTTTTACACATTACGCCAGACAGCATCCCCTTTTTTACACATTACGGCAGACAGCGTCCCTTTTTTACACATTATGGCAGACAGCATCCCCTTTTTTTATACATTACGGCAGACAGCCTCCCCTTTTTTTACACATTATGGTGGACAGCGTCCCCTTTTTACACATTACGGCGGACAGCGTCCCCCTTTTTACACATTACGGTGGACATATTCCCCTTTTTTACACATTACGGCAGACAGCATCCCCTTTTTACACATTACGCCAGACAGCATCCCCTTTTTTACACATTACGGCAGACAGCGTCCCTTTTTTACACATTATGGCAGACAGCGTCCCCTTTTTTTTTACACATTACGGCAGACAGCATCCCCTTTTACACATTACGGCAGACAGCGTCCCCTTTTTACACATTACGGCAGACAGCCTTCCCTTTTTACACATTACGTCAGACAGCGTCCCCTTTTTACACATTACTCAAACAGCGTCCCCCTTTTTACACATTACGCCAGACAGCATCCCCTTTTTTACACATTACGGCAGACAGCGTCCCTTTTTTACACATTATGGCAGACAGCGTCCCCTTTTTTTATACATTACGGCAGACAGCGTCCCCGTTTTACACATTACGGCAGACAGCGTCCCCTTTTTACACATTACGACAGAGTCCCCTTTTTTACACATGACTGCAGGCAGTCCCCCTTTTTTTTACACATTACGCAAACAGCGTCCCCCTTTTTACACATTACGGCAGACAGCGTCCCCTTTTTTTACACATTATGGTGGACAGCGTCCCCTTTTTACACATTAGGGCGGACAGCGTCCCCTTTTTACACATTACGGCAGACAGATTCCCCTTTTTTACACATTACGGCAGACAGCGTCCCCTTTTTACACATTACGCCAGACAGCATCCCCTTTTTTACACATTACGGCAGACAGTGTCCCCTTTTTACACATTACGGCAGACAGCGTTCCTTTTTTACACATTACGGCAGACAGATCCCCTTTTTTTGTACATTACAGCAGACAGCGTCCCCGTTTTACACATTACGGCAGACAGCGTCCCCCTTTTTACACATTACGGCAGACAGCGTCCCCATTTTTACACATTACGGCAGACAGTGTCCCCCTTTTTTACACATTACGGCAGACAGCGTCCCCCTTTTTTACACATTATGGCAGACAGCGTCCCCCTTTTTTACACATTACGGCAGACAGCGTCCCCTTTTTATACATTACGGCAGACAGAGTCCCCTTTTTACACATTACGGCAGACAGCGTCCCCTTTTTAGACATTACGGCATACAGCGTTCCCTTTTTACACATTACGACAGAGTCCCCTTTTTTTACACATTACGCAGACAGCGTCCCCTTTTTTCACATTACGGCAGACAGCGTCCCCTTTTTAGACATTACAGCATACAGCGTCCCCTTTGTACACATTATGACAGACAGCGTCCCTTTTTTTACACATTACAGCAGACAGTCCCCCTTTTTTGACACATTACAGCAGACAGTCCCCCTTTTTTTTACACATTACAGCAGCAGGTAGAGCAGTTTACACTCCCCCCTCTCTACTGGTGTGGTGTGTAGTGTAGTGTAGTGTAACAGCCAGTTACATGATTTCTTCTTCCGGCGCTGCTGCAGGCTCCTGACCCGGTGCTCCCTCGGTCTGTACATTGCACTGCAGGCCAAGAGGAGTGGGGGGGCCCGGGTGCTCAGCAGTCAGCACGGGGGTCCAGGAGAGGAGGCAGGCTGTTGAGCACAGGGGGGACTAAGAGAGCGGGTGGCTGAGGCTGAGAACACGGGGGCTAAGGGGACGCAGGATCGCAGCTGAGTTCGCGGGGGATAAGGGTGGGGAGGGCTGAGACGGCGCAGCACACAGAGGCTCCCGCTGGTCCTGCAAGAGCGGATCGGGGACGGGAGGAGTGGCTGTCAGCAGTGGGGATATGTGGCCACTCGGAATGGCGGCATCTGACTCCAGCCCACCCCCTGCCGCTGTACACTGATTGACAGGGGTGTGCCTGCCTTGATGTGAGCTCAAGGCACAGCCCCATGTCAATGAGGCAGATCTGCTGGTGCCGCAATTCATTCAATTTTCGGCTTTTCCAGCCCGTGATTTGGCTCCGCCCCCTGCCCGCTCCCCTCTTCAGACACTTCATTATTGCCACTGGGCGGCAGCGCTCTCGCTGCCTCCCATAGAGATTTAGCTATATTCTCAGGTTAAAAATGATTAAAATAATACAAAGTATAATGTGTTATTATCTTTGTATTATTTTAATCATTATGACAGGGGAGGCACTGCCTCCCCTGACTGCACATCCCTGTGTTAGACATTGTAATAAAGCAACAATCCGGCTATTAGTACGATGAAGCCAGACAGAGTACACAACCTGCGGACAAAGTACACAAACAGCGTCAGAATACACACACTTGTGAACTAAATCCTGGTGTACGTGACTGTAACACAGTAAAATATCCGTACAGCGATAAGTACTGTGTACACTATATTAGAGGACCCTGACGCACCTAGTCCCTTCGGGTATAGAATATAGTGATAGCTACCTTAGATGGGATACACATGAGAGTGAAACCATACAGCAGATACAGGCACACACAGTCACAGGCAATGCAGAGATTATTATAAGCACAATAAAACTGCACTGGACATATATATATATATATTTATATTTAAAACACAGGGCGGTCTTAGATCCGAGGTATATATCAGAATACTCGTACAATATATTCTGTAATAGATACACTCTTTCTTAACTAAAGCTATCTGTAATAAGACATGTAGAATACTCAAGTGTCTGTACAGTCTCTGTGCTGATCCTCACCGCCGGTACTACGGAGTCTTACCAATAGGGGCGTTAGTACACCCGACCTGTACTCCTATGCCCTGGCGAATAAAGTGGGGTCCCTGCTCGGTGACAGTGTCCACGCCAGTGTCGCAGTCCATCTCCCTATACTGCGACAGGAACGCGATTTAGTGGCGGGTCCCGCCTGGGGGGCCCTCTTACCTCCTCCCTTCGTAGCAGCCACGCAAACCAGGAGAGCGTCTGCGACCGTGTGCCTAAGTCGGAGCGTCTCCGCCGCAAGTACCTGGGATCTGAGCCGCGGGAGTATGCGACGCCGCTTGGGAAGTGACGGAGACGCAGCGCTGATTGTCAGCCAGACATAATAGTGCTGCGGCCCTTGAAGTCTTCTTTCAGCTTTTTCAAGGCTGCCCAGTGCAGCCCGTCTCTTAGGTGACCTGCTGCCTGCAGGCACCACTCGAAACTAAGCTGAGCTCTCAGTCCTTGGAGGCGGGGTTATAGAGGAGGCCCCAATGCATCCTGGGACAGTCAAAGCTTTGCCTGATGGTGCCTCTGGATCCAAGATCCCGCTGTGGAACACAGTGTACCCCGCTGCAGAAAAAAGTAATACTTACCTGCACCCAGGGACTGGTGATCTGGTCTGGGCAGCTGATCATCTGATCCTGTGCTCCTGCTGTGGCCCCCGGTGCAGTAAAGTGATGCTGTGAAGCCAGCATCTCATTTAGCACCGGTGGTCACAGTGGAGCATGGGATCAGATGATCAGCTGCCTTCTGGATCACCAATCAGCCGCCCTGGCTGCTGCTAAGTGTAAGTGGTGAGGATTATGGTCACGGGGGGTAGCGGGCAGTGGCGGTGCATGCACGATCACACACTCAGGGTAATTTTCCGAAGAATACCCTGAGAATTGCGGTAAGAGGATTCGCTGGGACAGATCTTGCCAGCTCTATCCCTGCATGCGATATTTGATGCATCCTTGCGATGTATTCAAATATTGCATTGGGGATTGGGGCAGATTTTTCACATCCCATCCACACCTGAGATACGGATTGTGATAAATATGCCCACAAGAGTCATTTCCAAATGACAAAGTCTGCAGACCTGCCATGTTCTGCACTGACACAAGGTCGACCACCCATGACATCACAATGTCTCTGGTTTATGGGGTGGGGCTGGCACAGGGCACATTGCCACCCTGTTACGGCACTAGGGGAGTGTCCGGCGGCTGATTTCCCTTGCTCACAGCAGGAGCTGATGGTAGCTGCTAATTAGCTGTGGGTCTGTAGATAACCAGCTCTCTTGAAATAAATCTCTACCATTGGTGATACAGGATTGGAGGGTGCCTCCAGGGTTGGAAAGGGTCTGATCCTTCTGAGACGGAACCAGCGGGACTGCGAAAGGCACTGAATGCAGGGTCACCTCAGTCTCCATCCCCTAATCTGCCCCTTCCCACTCCTACTCTGTCTGGGCCTACCATTCTGCCCCCTGCAACCATACTTTCCACGCTCCTGGCAGCTGGTCCTCCTCTTCTAGGTCTGTCCCAGTGGAAGCCGTCGGGGCGCGCTCCCAAGCTTCCGCTTCGTGCGTATTGAGGAGACAGGACAGACCTTCTGCAATTATTTATATTATGCTTACTACTATAATTAAGACATTGCAGCTAAGTGCATTTGCACAAACCCAGACATAAGACGTCACATATTGCTACAGTTTTGCACTTTTACACTTTGATAATGACCTTTGTCGTGTACTTATTAATGATTGTTCGTTATGTACAATCACTCCTTTGTTTGTGTCTCAAAAGCTTTTGTAGTTTCCTCAAAGTAGGGAAGTGCTGAGAAGTCATTTACTGTATTCTTGCTCACGATGTGTCTGCTCCTAGCGGGAAAAAGTCCTTTAGTCAGCAACAAAAAAGAAAATTTCTGTTGTTTTCAGTATTATAACCTCAGCCAGTATTTCACAATATATATCAGCAGCCGGTGGAAGTTTCAGCTGTCTTGGGTTCTAGACTGTAAAAGGATAGTTTTTCTTTATAAAGTACAATTTGGCCTTTTTTTCTGTATGTTCACATGACATAAATGTCTATATATCTAACGCAACACAATAGGGATCCCACTGATACGCCATCATTCAGAATAAATTATCAACACATTCTACAAATTTTAATCTGCTTTATGGTTGTGGTAGTTTGGTTTTAGCCATAAGGCAATATAATATTTTACCAGTTTTACTACAGGGCTCTTACTTCAGAGGAGGGCTCTGCAATGGATCCTTCATCATTTTTTGGGGGACATTTAGAAAATGTTTGATAGTGAGATATCAACGTTTCAGTGCTGCTGCACTTTTATCAAGAAGTGCTGTGTGACACATCTTGATAAAAGTGCAGCAGCACTGAAACGTTGAAAGACATTGCCATGTGTTGGTGATTCCTTCTTATTAAATAGAGCTGAGTGCCGCCGTTCGAGATGACTATATATATATATATATATATATATATATATACACACATATATATATATACATACAATATATATATATATATATATATATAGTAATGTGCAATTCTCCTCTATTTGGGCCAATTTGAATCAATAATATTTCCATATGTCTGTACAGTAAGCAACTGAGAGGCTCAGTCATGTCATACCCACAAACAGTCTTGACTTATAGGGAACAGTCCCTATGCCCATGGCAGGATATGTCACTATGCAGAAGTGGAGCCTCATGATTTCAGAACATGGTTTATGTGGATCGGGCATTGCATAGGTGTGGCCTGAAACTGTAGCTGTCTACTCCTCTGGAATTTCTGGGAGCTCCCCAAAATTAGGGCGAGACCTCTAAGAGTTGAAATCTGTTGAAAAAGCTTTAACTATCTACAAATTGTGCAGGGGTCATAATGCGAAACACGTCACAAGGTTCCACCCACCCCAGTAATCGTGGAGGATTAATAAACTTGATTATGTAATTAATATAAATAAATGTGTTGCCACACCCCGGTGATGATGCACATTACATTATCAAGTCACGCCCATAAGTTATTTTTATATCTTGCAGCCAAATCCTCCAGATGCAAGGTATGAAAAACAGGCAAGTACGCCAAATATGTCCTGATTCCAAACCAGGTATACTTAAACTAGACCAATCAGCATCAGTTTCCCATATACTGACAGATCTTAATATAGATGTCTGACATGTTATTGATACCTGATAGTATATTGATAACTATACTACTATGTTACCAAGCAGTTTAGTCTTTGAGTTTTTCCTTGCTGTTTGCTGCAGCAGACAGGAAGGTTCGTGTGCATAGTTAAAATGTTTCCCCCAATATCAATATTTTGTTCTAACTTTTTTTACTAACTTTTTGTACATGTTTGTGAATTTTTTTTAGCAGCATATTAATTCGTATCTGACACGAAGCTGAAATCCTTCCAGGGAACATGTGTAAAATAAGACAGACAGGACAGAGTGCTGAATCGGAGCCAGGATATTACATAAAAACACGGACAAACAGATGTCCGCTGAGAAGATGGGTCTTGTTAATTGCATCCTAATTGTAATATTTGTTAGACTTGTCTTGTACAAGAAATTCAATGAAAGTACGTTGCAGAGGAAATGCTGTGTTCATTGGTGGTCATTCCGAGTTGTTCGCTCGCTGCTATTTTTAGCAGAATTGCTAATAGGCTAAAATCCGGCAGTTCTGCGCATGCGTATGCACAGCAGGGCGCACGCGCTAAGCAATTTTACACAAAACTATGCTATTTTACGCACGGGCGAACAAAGCTTTTCAATCGCTCAGCTGATCGTAGTGTGATTGACAGGAAGTGGGTGTTTCTGGGCGGAAACTGGCCGTTTTCAGGGAGTGTGCTAAAAAACGCAGGCGTGCCTGGCCGGACGCTGGGCGTGTTTGTGACGGGTGTGGTTCATCAAATCGACAGTGTCTAGGTCGACAATGTTTAGGTCGACCACTATAGGTCGACAGTCACTAGGTCGACATGGATGGAAGGTCGACAGGGTTTCTAGGTCGATATGTGCTAGGTCGACAGGTCTAAAGGTCGACATGAGGATTTTTTTTTTTTTGGTGTCGTTTTCTTCGTAGAGTGACCGGGATCCCAAATTAGTGCACCGCTTCACTCGCCATGCTTCGGGCATGGTGCCTTCGCTCCGCTCGGCACACTTTACCGTTCCAATCGTAGTCCACGTGGATCGTTAAGTATGAAAAAAATCAAAAAAAGAAAAAAAATGTGAAAAACTCATGACCTAGCACATGTCGACCTAGAAACCCTGTCGACCTTCCATCCATGTCGACCTAGTGACTGTCGACCTATAGTGGTCGACCTAAACATTGTCGACCTAGACACTGTCGATCTTCAGACCGGATCCCGTTTGTGACATCAAACCGGGAACTAAACGGACTGAGGTGATCGCAATCTAGGAGTAGGTCTGGAGCTACTCAGAAACTGCAAGGAAATACTTAATAGCAGAATTGCTAATCTTTCGTTAGCAATTCTGCTAAGCTAAGATACACTCCCAGAGGGCGGCGGCCTAGCGTTTGCACTGCTGCTAAAAGTAGCTAGCGAACGAACAACTCGGAATGAGGGCCAATATCTGATAATGGACATTTGTGATTGGGGTTTTCAAAACACACTGCCCAGCATCTGATTTAGGTGAGGCGACACTGATTCCTGCTCCCTGGTGGTGGGTCTGGGGATTACAGAAAAGTAAGGGAGCAGCTTCAGAACAAAGGCCCTCATTCCGAGTTGTTCGCTCGCTAGCTGCTTTTAGCAGCAGTGCAAACGCTAGGCCGCCGCCCTCTGGGAGTGTATTTTAGCTTAGCAGAATTGCGAACGAAAGATTAGCAGAACTGCTACTAAATAATTCTCTGCAGTTTCTTAGTAGCTCCAGACCTACTCCTAGATTGCGATCACCTCAGTCAGTTTCGTTCCTGGTTTGACGTCACAAACACGCCCTGCGTTCGGCCAGCCACTCCCGCGTTTTTACCTGGCACGCCTGCGTTTTTTAGCACACTCCCGGAAAACGGCCAGTTCCGCCTAGAAACACCCACTTCCTGTCAATCACACTACGATCACTCGAGCGATGATAAAACGTTGCTCGAGCTTGTGTTAATCTACAAAGTTTGTGTGAAAGTACTTAGCGCATGCGCGCTGCGTACCATGCGCATTTTTGCAGTTTTTTCACTTGATCGCTGCACTGCGAAAATCGTCAGTGAGCGAACAACTCGGAATGACCACCAAAGTGTGGGCATGGCTGTGCAGATCAAGGCGTGTTCTGCGCCAGTGTGGGCGTGTCTTGAACATACCACGGGCGGGGCTTTTTTATATTGGTTGTTCTTGGGTAAATAAATTGGGTGTGTAATTAATATATATATATTTTTTTAATAGCCTTCCATTCTGCTCTTTTATGAGTACAGACGTAGTTATCTCGCCAAGTTATTCAGACTCATTTAGACAACGAGTGCAGCATGCAGAGCCGGCCTTGGGCATAGGCATACACTCACGGTAGATGCTAGAATCAAGTTGGAGAAAGGACCTTTGACGTCAGGGCGAGGAGCTACGACACCAGGGGGAGGAGCAAGGCCAGCGGGATAGTTCTTCTACTATCCATGCCACCAACTACTCTCTTTAGTAACCTGGTGGCGAGTGTACATTTCGGGTACCCTGTTTTGGGCATGGCTCCTCCCCCTGGTTATGTCAGAGGTCCATTCTCCAACTTGGTTATAGCCATATTAGGCCATATAGCCAAAAGCCTAGGACACTATTGGGGGATGCCCAGAAGACCCGGCTGCCCGCCCCCTTGTCCTTTAAGGGGCACAAACTAAAATCTTGCTTTTTGCACCAAATTGGTCAGGGTGGGCATTGGCACCAGAGCAGCTTATTGGTGCCCAGATACTGTAGCTGCATTTTTGTTACACTAATGCTAAATTACATCTTTGGAAAACTAAAATTTAAATGTGTAAAAACAGATGCAGGGATTTTTCTAGGTTCGAACCACATATCTACAGTGTCCCTGAGATTCTAATGAGACAAGACCACCAAGTGTTAGGAATGCACCCTCTCCAGTAGGTATTCAATGTCACTGGGAACATCTTGTGCAAGGTGCAGGATACCATGTGGTGGCATGTTTCCCAGATAGCCACACTGAGGAAGCCAAAGCAATCTTGGATCTGATGGTTGACCATCCCTCGTCATCAATGGGGGTTTAAATGTCCGATTCCCCTGCCAGTTCATGGGGTTCACAGAAATCTCTGTCATTTTTGAATCCTTAACCAAAACAGGGAAACACAAAATAATATATCTATATATTAACTTCTGCTGTTTGCAGTCCAGCCCTAATCCAGACCAGAAGCCAACAATGGTCCTTATTCAGGATTGTTAGCAACCAAAAATAAAGCAGCCAGTATTTACCCTGCACAGAAACAATATAACCCACCCAAATCTAACTCTCTCTGCACATGTTACATCTGCCCCACCTGCACTGCACATGGTTTTGCCCATTATTGTGCTTTTTTGGTGTGCTCACAAACCTGAATAACCCGCAATATGTAACCATAGCAGCGGTCTGCAAGGACACAGCTCCCTCTTACAATATAATTTGTTTCATAACATTTTGTACATTCTGTTGCTCGTTAATCCGTGATTAGTAAATACCCTGGAAGCTGAGAGGTGTTTACAACCTAGCAAAGCACCTTCTACTAAGCAAACACCAACTTCAACTTATGAAAGAAAAATCTATTTACTTATTGACCTTATTTTGCCTTAAATGGGCCGAGAAGAGAGAACGTTACTTTAAAAATTGCCTTTATTTGTACATTGCTGAAGGTTTCCATACCTTGATTAAGTGGTCTGAAATGGTGTGATGGCTACAGCCTTACAGGGAACGCCGTTATAACGGAGGGATGAGAGGTGTCTGCGCTCATTCACAAACATCAGAGAAAGAACTTCCAAAAACATTTTACCTTTATTATGACTTTCACTCGGAGGCAAAAGTCAGGTGGTTTCACAATACCCGAGAATTGTTCTTGGCTAACGTCAAAGTGTCCCTACTGGAGAGTTTATTGGGCGTATTTATGGGAAATTCTATTCATCTATAAATATAAAATATTCAGCAGGTGAACAGTTTTCCTTTTATAAATACTGAGCGAACATTTCCCGCGTAACTGGCCGCGGCCTCTTCTGTTGCACTGAAACAGATCATTCGTCCACTTGACGTTGAAGAGGAGTCTGTCTTACACAGCGCATGTTACAGGCCACTATTTTGTGGCTTTAGTAATTATCCATATTTGTTTTATTAACAACTGACATGGTGAGCCAGATGAAAATCAGTTTAGGTGGCGTTGGTCAGCCAACTGTTCAGTCCAGGATCCCCCCCAATAGATAAAAGGTTGTAACCAGTGACTACACTTATGAGCAGACTTGTGCAGGGACCAGAGTTAGCATTAATCTGTGACAGAGAAGGGGTTTGTCCAAGAGGACCAAGTTCCACTCACGGGTGTTGTAAAGTGGTCTGTGTGCAAATCTCCTTAGGACTCTGGAGAATAACAGAAGTGTAACTTTACTCACTGCATCATGCTGAATGATAGCTGCAGAGGCACTTCCTGTATACCAAAAGCTTCTTGTGTAACAAACACTTTCTATATGACAATGATGCAGCCCACATACAGCATACATCTATACCCCCCTTTTACAACATAACGAATTAAGAAAATGGGAGTAATATACCGTAGTCCTGGGATTTTGGATTAGGTATGGAAATTCTCCCAGACCTGGTGACAAAAAAAGGGGCTAGTGGTATCACCGGAGTTGAAATAGGCCCACTATTGGGCAAGGGCGTGGGACTGCCATGGACCCCAATAGGGGCTTCTTCAGGGGACTCATTGTCGGTGTCAGTGGAGGTGAAGCACTAGGAGGTGGCGCCTGTTGAGCTCACACAAGGCACCGTCAGATTGCACTACATACGGTATATGCTGGGAGATCCCTGCACAGTCCCGACTCTGTGAAACCAGACAGGTTCCGGATGAGGACAGTCTGCCCGGGGGACAATGGTTTTAAGCGATTGGATGTTTTATCATGAGTAGCCTTAAGCATCTTGCATGTTGTTGTGAACTTGATGGTGGGAATGATGTTGTGGGTGCACCTGGACAGGAGGCGATGACTAGGGGAGGGGAATCCATCTCTCAAATTGAGGAGCTCCATCGACACGCCAGAACTTTCTCTAGAACATTTGTCTGGCAGGAGCTTCGCAGAACTTTCTGCCCTTCTGCTAGCCCGTTGGACTGTGGCTAGCGAGGACTGCCGGTGACGTGTGAGATTTCCCATTCACTGGTGAAAGTCTGCCTCTGGGGCCCCTTTCCCAGTACCCAGCCGAATGCTACGGGAGCTGGAAGTACTGCCCAGAGCCAGTCTCCAGAGGGGCCCCCTAGTCCCAGTGATGAGTCTCTGGACCAATCTCTCTCCGCTCTAGGGTTAGCCGTAGCCGACATCCCGAGAGGGTTAGCCGTAGCCGACATCCCCAGAGGGTTAGCCTTAGCCGACATCCCCAGAGGGTTAGCCGTAGCCGACATCCCCAGAGGGTTAACCGTAGCCGACATCCCCGGAGGGTTAGCCGTAGCCGATGCCTCCTGAGGGTTAGGGTAGGGGACAGACAGGGTTAGAGATACTTGCCCCTTCCGATGTCAGGATTTTCTGTGTCGGGATGCTACAGTCAGTAATTTAACTGTCGGCATCCCACCCGCCAGCATTTAGTATGTATTCCGCAGTATGAAGTAGGGTGGGTCTATAACATACATCTGCTACTAGAATTGCATATATAACATGTCCACGTAACCACAGTTGCCATTAGAACATTGCTCTGAGCAGGTGCAGACAAGTGAAATGAATGAAACCAGGGGACAGTAAGATCTTCCTAAGCCGCAGACTTTGTTGCATCCCAAACAGGAATCCTCTGAGCGGAGGCAAATGAGAGCAGGTCCCCGGGGGCACGCCAGCCACAGCAACACAGGATGGATTGTGGAGATCACGTCCTGCGATGATAAATAGCTTTGGCTCAATCCCACATTTTCTGAGGCTCATTCAAACATTGGAAGAGGAAAGAACGGCTGTGTAAACCCTCCGCTGAGAGACTCGTCCTTTCACACGTTCTCTCTCCCCAAAACTTTCCAGAAAGTCACATTTGCAGAAATTAACTTTTATTCCAAACAAAAATATTCTGTCCCCTAAAATGAGGCTAGCCAGTCAGGTGGGGTTTTAATCCTCCGCTAGATTATAATTACCTCGCAACATGATCTGCTTCATTGTGCCCAGGGGAATGTGTTCTAGATACCTGTATATATATATATATATATATATATATATATATAGTTCTGCGTTACCCCTGTCTGCAGGCTGTGAGTATACTCAGGGCTGTCTATCACCTCGGTCATATTTTCAGTCTTTTCAATACTTGGTCCCCCCTGAACAATATAATATCCCCGTCCTGCAGCTTGTTGCATGCTCACAGACCATTTAGATTGTAAGCTCTCACGAGCAGGGCCCTCTTCCCTCATGTGCTTATCCTTTGTCTTACTTTAATACTCTTCAACTGCACCACATCCAGCAGTCTTCTGCCACCTGATACTTATTCCAGTGTCATCTGCTGATGTAGTTATGTTTATATACCCTGTACTTGTCCTATACTGTCATCAACTGTAAGTTGCTGTTTTCCTGTTTATTTATGTACTCTAATTGGGCGCTGCAGAACCCTTGTGGCGCCATATAAATAAAGGATAATAATTGGTAAGGCATAGAAGAACAATAGGGAAGAGAAGACAAACAATGGGAGCTGGTTCAAGTTTGCAACATAATCATTGAAGATATTTCTCACCCCCTGATGTTTCCACCTCCACATCTCAAGGATCAGGCCCTTGCTACCCCTCTGATGCCACCAAGACTCTCATCATCTCCAACCTCAACTACTGTAACCTCGTCCTCTTTGGCCTCCCCTGTTCTCACTTTTCAGTGTCAGCCTCCCTTCTCTATAACCCGCTTCCCCTGCTCCTTACTCCCTTTGAGTCCAATTCCTGACCCACACATAGAGATCCCTTAATCACTCCTCGCCCTCCTGCATGTCCAACACAATTCCAATCCATTCTCCCGCCAGTCCCCTTACCTCTTCCACTGATTGCCCCCGACCCATCCACCATGGTGACCTCCTCTAAAGCCTGCCTCCAAGCCTTCTCCCACTCGTCTCCTTCCTCTGGAACTCACTCCTAGCCAGCTTCACACATGCACTTAATACATTAAAGCCTACCAGTCTTTCTCCAAATCGCCACTTACCTCTCTTCTCCCGGCCTGCCCTTCCCTGTCCTCTCTCCCCCGCTCCCTTTAATATGTAACCTCTCACTGGCAGGGCCCTCCTCCCTATTCTTCTCTCCATAGCACTGGTCATGCTGCCTGCGCTCTCTGTCTCCGTGGGCCTGATTCATACTTGTAAGCCATGCTGCATTTTGATCGAGCGATTAATTGCGCAATTATTGGGGGACAGCACAAAGCGCAGGCGCAGCAATCAAATTGCAATTATGCGTCCAGTGACGATTCATAAAGCAAGTGATTGACAGAGCGGCCGTTTTATGGGAGGTAACGGGGAATGGCGGTAAAAATACTGGTGCGTCAGGACCATGTCCGGGGCGAGTATGTGCTGCAGACTGATCATGTACGCAGGAAACGTCTCCAGCGTCTCAACGGCGGCCATTCTGAGTGACCATAGAGTTACCGGAGGAGTCTGTTTTCTGGGTCTGCATCGATACTGTGATTGTGTACGCAGTTGCAGGCAGCTGTGAAGGCGCCAGGGGCGTCTCTATACAAATCACAGTGCCTGTAACACTAATATATTATCACACATCCTCTGAGTCACAAATCGCGTCTGCGGCAGCATTAGCATACGACTATGCATCAGGCCGCAGTACATTCAGCGACTCTGATACCGTACATTCGCCCTTTCCTTGTGTACAGCCGGATCCAGGGCCGGACTGATCCCCTCCCTGCTACTTACTGGACCACCGCCTGCCCTACAAGATCGTGAGTTGCCCTACCCTCACCCTACATAACCGGTCATTATATGGTTGTTCCTACATGCATACATAAACATTACACAGGGGATAATTCCGAGTTGAGCGCTCGCTAGCTACTTTTTGCCGCCCACTGGGGAGTGTATTTTAGCTGTGCAAGGGTGCGATTGCAGCCGGCCGGTACAAAAAAAGTTTTGTGCAGTTTCTGAGTAGGTCTGAACTTACTCAGCGCTTGCGATCACTTCAGCCTGTCCGGTCCCGGAAGTGACGTCAGACACCGGCCCTGCAAACGCTGGGACACGCCTGCGTTTTTCCAACCACTCCCAGAAAACGGTCCGTTGCCACCCACAAACGCCTCCCTCCTGTCAATCTTCTTGCGATCGGCTGTGGGAATGGATTCTTCATTAAATCCATCGCTCAGCAACGATCCGCTTTGTACCAGTACGACGCGCTGGCGCATTGCCGTGCATACGCATGCGCAGTAGTGACCTGAGCGCTGCAAAAAACGGCAGCATGCGATCAGGTCAGAATGACCCCCATTGTACTTATGGGTTGGGTACGGGATCCCGGCGCTTAGAATGCCGGCGGTCACATGACAGACAGTGGCACCCCAACACTTGGTGGGTAAGGATGCTATACCTCTCCTCACCCTAACCTTCCTTCCCACACACTTACCCTAACCTCCTTTCCTGCAGCCTAACCCTCCCTTTCCGCAGTCTTACCTTAACCTTCCTTCCCGCAGCCTTAAGGGACCCATACACTAGAACGATAATGCTCAATTTCATCCAATTTCGGGCATTCAGGCCAATATATCGGGTATTATGGAGGTGTATCCGATCTGATGCGCGTTCCCTTGAGGGTCGGATCGGCTCCCCTAGATCGTTAGTGCAGCACTTGTGATATGTCGGTTCCCCCAGGCATGGCTGGGATCGCATACGATATATTGCATGCAAAATGTACCAAATCGTATGGAATTGTATAGAAGCACTGCCGAGAAGCTCCTGGGGGAGTTCAAGGGAAATCGCCTCCGACTTCAGCCTCAGACATATCGCTGTAGTGTATGGGGCCCTTTACCATAAACCTCCCTTCCCGCAGCCTCACCCTAACCCTACCTTCCAGCAGCGTAACCACCCCTCTCGCAGCCTAACCCTTCCATCCCGCAGCCTAACTCTAACCCATCCCTCCCTGCGCTGCACAAACTTTGCATAGGCTCAGACCTAGTTTTTGGAACATGGAAATACTTTGTGCAGAAGATCTACAGCCATCCGCTAACCTGGTAACACCCCTGTAAATTACTACTTTGCACCATTTTATATATTTTTATTATACAGGGGCGGGGTCCTAGGGTGCACACCGGTAATGAGAGGTGCGACCCTGCGGAGACCTTTCAGTACTGCATACAAAGACAAGGTTGCAGGTGCACAGTTCATACACTACCAATTTATTAATAATAATCATTACAATAAAATTTAGCATTTTAAACGAGGTTCTTCGCATGGTTATGGCCATAAGTAACGGCTTGCCCACCGCGTCCAGGTGACCTCGTTAGTCGGGCAAGTCTCAAGCTTATTGGGGGGTACAAATCTAGGGCACGGGACACCCCAAAAACGAAGCAGCTGAGCGACCCCAGGGCAACGCTAGAGTGAAAAATAAGAATTTACTTACCGATAATTCTATTTCTCATAGTCCGTAGTGGATGCTGGGGACTCCGTAAGGACCATGGGGAATAGCGGCTCCGCAGGAGACTGGGCACATCTAAAGAAAGCTTTAGGACTATCTGGTGTGCACTGGCTCCTCCCCCTATGACCCTCCTCCAAGCCTCAGTTAGGATACTGTGCCCGGACGAGCGTACACAATAAGGAAGGATTTTGAATCCCGGGTAAGACTCATACCAGCCACACCAATCACACCGTATAACCTGTGATCTGAACCCAGTTAACAGCATGATAACAGAGGAGCCTCTGAAAGATGGCTCACAACAATAATAACCCGATTTTTGTAACAATAACTATGTACAAGTATTGCAGACAATCCGCACTTGGGATGGGCGCCCAGCATCCACTACGGACTATGAGAAATAGAATTATCGGTAAGTAAATTCTTATTTTCTCTAACGTCCTAAGTGGATGCTGGGGACTCCGTAAGGACCATGGGGATTATACCAAAGCTCCCAAACGGGCGGGAGAGTGCGGATGACTCTGCAGCACCAAATGAGAGAACTCCAGGTCCTCCTCAGCCAGGATATCAATTTTGTAGAATTTTACAAACGTATTTGCTCCTGACCAAGTAGCTGCTCGGCAAAGTTGTAAAGCCGAGACCCCTCGGGCAGCCGCCCAAGATGAGCCCACCTTCCTTGTGGAGTGGGCATTGACAGATTTTTGGCTGTGGCAGGCCTGCCACAGAATGTGCAAGCTGAATTGTACTACAAATCCAACGAGCAATAGTCTGCTTAGAAGCAGGAGCACCCAGCTTGTTGGGTGCACACAGGATAAACAGCGAGTCAGATTTCCTGACTCCAGCCGTCCTGGAAACATATATTTTCAGGGCACTGACAACGTCTAGCAAGTTGGAGGCCTCCAAGTCCCTAGTAGCCGCAGGCACCAGCAATAGGTTGGTTCAGGTGAGACGCTGAAACCACCTTGGGGAGAAACTGAGGACGAGTCCTCAATTCCGCCCTGTCCGAATGGAAAATCAGATAAGGGCTTTTTCAGGATAAAGCCGCCAATTCTGACACGCGCCTGGCCCAGGCCAGGGCCAACAGCATGACCACTTTCCATGTGAGATATTTTAACTCCACAGATTTAAGTGGTTCAAACCAATGTGACTTTTGGAACCCAAAACTACATTGAGATCCCAAAGTGCCACTGGAGGCACAAAAGGAGGCTGTATATGCAGTACCCCTTTTACAAACGTCTGAACTTCAGGGACTGAAGCTAGTTCTTTTTGGAAGAAAATTGACAGGGCCGAAATTTGAACCTTAATGGACCCCAATTTCAGGCCCATAGACACTCCTGTTTGCAGGAAATGTAGGAATCGACCCAGTTGAATTTTCTCCGTCGGGCCTTACTGGCCTCGCACCACGCAACATATTTTCGCCAATTGCGGTGATAATGTTTTTGCGGTTACATCCTTCCTGGCTTTGATCAGGATAGGGATGACTTCATCCGGAATGCCTTTTTTCCTTCAGGATCCGGCGTTCAACCGCCATGCCGTCAAACGCAGCCGCGGTAAGTCTTGGAACAGACAGGGTCCTTGCTGGAGCAGGTCCCTTCTTAGAGGTAGAGGCCACGGATCCTCCGTGAGCATCTCTTGAAGTTCCGGTTACCAAGTCCTTCTTGGCCAATCCGGAACCACGAATATAGTGCTTACTCCTCTCCATCTTATCAATCTCAGTACCTTGGGAATGAGAGGCAGAGGAGGGAACACATACCCTGACTGGTACACCCACGGTGTTACCAGAGCGTCTACAGCTTATTGCCTGAGGGTCCCTGGACCTGGCGCAATACCTGTCGAGTTTTTAATCATGTGGAAGACTTCTGGGTGAAGTCCCCACTCTCCCGGGTGGAGGTCGTGCTGAGGAAGTCTGCTTCCCAGTTGTCCACTCCCGGAATGAATACTGCTGACAGTGCTATCACATGATTTTCCGCCCAGCGAAGAATCCTTGCAGCTTCTGCCATTGCCCTCCTGCTTCTTGTGCCACCCTGTCTGTTTACGTGGGTGACTGCCGTGATGTTGTCCGACTGGATCAACACCGGCTGACCTTGAAGCAGAGGTCTTGCTAAGCTTAGAGCATTGTAAATGTCCCTTAGCTTCAGGATATTTATGTGAAGTGATGTCTCCAGGCTTGACCATAAGCCCTGGATATTCCTTCCCTGTGTGACTGCTCCCCAGCCTCGCAGGCTGGGATCAGTGGTCACCAGGACCCAGTCCTGAATGCCTAATCTGCGGCCCTCTAGAAGATGAGCACTCTGCAACCACCACAGGAGGGACACCCTTGTCCTTGGTGACATGGTTATCCGCTGATGCATCTGAAGATGCGATCCGGACCATTTGTCCAGCAGGTCCCACTGGAAAGTTCTTGCGTGGAATCTGCCGAATGTGATTGCTTCGTAGGAAGCCACCATTTTACCCAGAACCCTTGTGCATTGATGCACTGAGACTTGGCTCGGTTTTAGGAGGTTCCTGACTAGCTCGGATAACTCCCTGGCTTTCTCCTCCGGGAGAAACACCTTTTTCTGGACTGTGTCCAGGATCATCCCTAGGAACAGAAGACACGTCGTCGGAACCAGGTGCGATTTTGGAATATTGAGAATCCAATCGTGCTGCCGCAACACTACCTGAGATAGTGCTACACCGACCTCCAACTGTTCCCTGGATCTTACCCTTATCAGGGAATTGTCCAAGGAAGGGATAACTAAAATTCACTTCCTTCGAAGGAATATCATCATTTCGGCCATTACCTTGGTAAAGACCCGGGGTGCCGTGTACCATCCATACGGCAGCGTCTGAACTGATAGTGACAGTTCTGTACCATAAACCTGAGGTACCCTTGGTGAGAAGGGTAAATTTTGACATGAAGGTAAGCATCCTTGATGTCCCGAGACATCATATAGTCCCCTTCTTCCAGGTTCGCAATCACTGCTCTGAGTGACTCAATCTTGAATTTGAACCTCTGTACGTAAGTGTTCAAAGATTTTAGATTTAGAATCGGTCTCACCGAGCCGTCCGGTTTCGGTACCACAACAGTGTGGAATAATACCCCGTTCCCTGTTGCAGGAGGGGTATCTTGATTATCACCTGCTGGGAATACAGCTTGTGAATGGCTTCCAAAACTGTCTCCCTGTCAGAAGGAGACATCGGTAAAGCCGACTTTAGGAAACGGCGAGGGGGAGACGTCTCGAATTCTAATTTGTACCCCTGAGATATCACCTGAAGGATCCAGGGGTCTACTTGCGAGTGAGCCCACTGCGCGCTGAAATTCATTGAGACGGGCCCCCCACCGTGCCTGATTCTGCTTGTAAAGCCCCAGCGTATACTGAGGGCTTGGCAGAGGCGGGAGAGGGTTTCTGTTCCTGGGAACTGGCTGATTTCTGCAGCCTTTTTCCCCTCCCTCTGTCACGGGGCAGAAATGAGGAACCTTTTGCCCGCTTGTCCACGAAAAGACTGCGCCTGATAATACGGCGTCTTCTCATGTTGAGAGGCGACCTGGGGTACAAACGTGGAATTCCCAGCTGTTGCCGTGGCCACCAGGTCTGAAAGACCGACCCCAAATAACTCCTCCCTTAATAAAGCAATACTTCCAAATGCCGTTTGGAATACGCATCACCTGACCACTGACGTGTCCATAACCCTCTACTGGAAGAAATGGACAACGCGCTTAGACTTGATGCCAGTCGGCAAATATTCCGCTGTGCATCACGCATATATAAAAATGCATCTTTTAAATGCTCTATAGGCAAAAATATACTGTCCCTATCTAGGGTATCAATATTTTCAGTCAGGGAATCCGACCACGCCAACCCAGCACTGCACATCCAGGCTGAGGCGATTGCTGGTCGCAGTATAACACCAGTATGTGTGTAAATACATTTTAGGATACCCTCCTGCTTTCTATCAGCAGGATCCTTAAGGGCGGCCATCTCAGGCGAAGGTAGAGCCCTTACAAGCGTGTGAGCGCTTTATCCCCCCTAGGGGGTGTTTCCCAACGCACCCTAACCTCTGGCGGGAAAGGATATAATGCCAATAACATTTTAGAAATTATCCGTTGTTATCGGGGGAAACCCACGCATCATCACACACCTCATTTAATTTCTCAGATTCAGGAAAACTACAGGTAGTTTTTCCTCACCGAACATAATACCCCTTTTTTGGTGGTACTCGTATTATCAGAAATGTGTAAAACATTTTTCATTGCCTCAATCATGTAACGTGTGGCCCTACTGGAAGTCACATTCGTCTCTTCACCGTCGACACTGGAGTCAGTATCCGTGTCGGCGTCTATATCTGCCATCTGAGGTAACGGGCGCTTTAGAGCCCCTGACGGCCTATGAGACGTCTGGACAGGCACAAGCTGAGTAGCCGGCTGTCTCATGTCAACCACTGTCTTTTATACAGAGCTGACACTGTCACGTAATTCCTTCCAACAGTTCATCCACTCAGGTGTCGACCCCCTAGGGGGTGACATCACTATTACAGGCAATCTGCTCCGTCTCCACATCATTTTTCTCCTCATACATGTCGACACAAAAGTACCGACATACAGCACACACACAGGGAATGCTCTGAGGACAGGACCCCACTAGCCCTTTGGGGAGGCAGAGGGAGAGTTTGCCAGCACACACCAGAGCGCTATATATATATACAGGGATAACCTTATATAAGTGTTTTTCCCCTTATAGCTGCTGTATAGTTAATACTGCGCCTAATTAGTGCCCCCCTCTCTTTTTTTTAACCCTTTCTGTAGTGTAGTGACTGCAGGGGAGAGCCAGGGAGCTTCCCTCCAACGGAGCTGTGAGGGAAAATGGCGCCAGTGTGCTGAGGAGATAGGCTCCGCCCCTTTTTCGCGGACTTTTCTCCTGCTTTTTTATGGATTCTGGCAGGGGTTAAATGCATCCATATAGCCCAGGAGCTATATGTGATGCATTTTTTTGCCATCCAAGGTGTTTTTATTGCGTCTCAGGGCGCCCCCCCCAGCGCCCTGCACCCTCAGTGACCGGAGTGTGAAGTGTGCTGAGAGCAATGGCGCACAGCTGCAGTGCTGTGCGCTACCTTGTTGAAGACAGGACGTCTTCTGCCGCCGATTTCCCGGACCTCTTCTGCCTTCTGGCTCTGTAAGGGGGTCGGCGGCGCGGCTCTGGGACCCATCCAAGCTGGGCCTGTGATCGTCCCTCTGGAGCTAATGTCCAGTAGCCTAAGAAGCCCAATCCACTCTGCACGCAGGTGAGTTCGCTTCTTCTCCCCTTAGTCCCTCGATGCAGTGAGCCTGTTGCCAGCAGGTCTCACTGAAAATAAAAAACCTAAACTAAAACTTTCACTAAGAAGCTCAGGAGAGCCCCTAGTGTGCACCCTTCTCGTTCGGGCACAGAGATCTAACTGAGGCTTGGAGGAGGGTCATAGGGGGAGGAGCCAGTGCACACCAGATAGTCCTAAAGCTTTCTTTAGATGTGCCCAGTCTCCTGCGGAGCCGCTATTCCCCATGGTCCTTACGGAGTCCCCAGCATCCACTTAGGACGTTAGAGAAATATATAGTGAAAAAGTGAAAATAATAAGAATTTACTTACCGATAATTCTATTTCTCGTAGTCCGTAGTGGATGCTGGGGACTCCGTCAGGACCATGGGGAATAGCGGCTCCGCAGGAGACAGGGCACAAAAATAAAGCTTTAGGATCAGGTGGTGTGTACTGGCTCCTCCCCCTATGACCCTCCTCCAAGCCTCAGTTAGGATACTGTGCCCGGACGAGCGTACACAATAAGGAAGGATATTGAACCCCGGGTAAGACTCATACCAGCCACACCAATCACACCGTATAACTTGTGATCTGAACCCAGTTAACAGTATGACAAACGTAGGAGCCTCTGAACAGACGGCTCACAACAAATAACAACCGATTTTTTTTGTAACAATAACTATGTACAAGTATTGCAGACAATCCGCACTTGGGATGGGCGCCCAGCATCCACTACGGACTACGAGAAATAGAATTATCGGTAAGTAAATTCTTATTTTCTCTAACGTCCTAAGTGGATGCTGGGGACTCCGTCAGGACCATGGGGATTATACCAAAGCTCCCAAACGGGCAGGAGAGTGCGGATGACTCTGCAGCACCGAATGAGAGAACTCAAGGTCCTCCTCAGCCAGGGTATCAAATTTGCAGAATTTTGCAAACGTATTTGCCCCTGACCAAGTAGCAGCTCGGCAGAGTTGTAATGCCGAGACTCCCCGGGCAGCCGCCCAGGATGAGCCCACTTTCCTTGTGGAATGGGCCTTGACAGATTTAGGTTGTGGCAAGCCTGCCACAGAATGTGCAAGTTGAATTGTGCTACAAATCCAACGAGCAATCGTCTGCTTAGAAGCAGGAGCACCCATCTTGTTCGGTGCATACAATATAAGCAGTGAGTCAGACTTTCTGACTCCAGCCGTTCTTGAAATATATATTTTCAATGCCCGGACCACGTCCAACAACTTGGAATCCTCCAACTCGTTAGTAGCCGCAGGCACCACAATAGGCTGGTTCAGGTGAAACGCTGACACCACCTTAGGCAGAAAATGAGGACGCGTCCGCAGTTCTGCCCTGTCCGTATGGAAAATCAGATATGGGCTCTTATATGATAAAGCCGCCAATTCTGATACTCTCCTGGCTGAAGCCAGGGCCAGTAGCATGGTTACTTTCCATGTGAGATACTTCAGCTCCACCGATTTGAGCGGCTCAAACCAATGGGATTTGAGAAAATCCAAGACTACATTAAGATCCCACGGTGCCACTGGGGGCACAACCGGGGGCTGTATATGTAGTACTCCTTTTACAAAGGTCTGGACTTCAGGGACTGAAGCCAATTCTTTCTGGAAGAAAATCGACAGGGCCGAAATTTGAACCTTAATGGACCCCAATTTGAGGCCCATAGACAATCCTGTTTGCAGGAAATGTAGGAATCGACCCAGTTGAAATTCCTCCGTGGGGGCCTTCCTGGCCTCACACCACGCAACATATTTTCTCCAAATGCGGTGATAATGTTGTGCAGTCACCTCCTTCCTGGCTTTTACCAGTGTAGGAATGACCTCTTCCGGAATGCCTTTTTCCTTTAGAATACGGCGTTCAACCGCCATGCCGTCAAACGCAGCCGCGGTAAGTCTTGGAATAGACACGGTCCCTGCTGAAGCAGGTCCCGTCTTAGAGGTAGAGGCCACGGATCCTCCGTGAGCATCTCTTGAAGTTCCGGGTACCAAGTTCTTCTTGGCCAATCCGGAGCCACTAGTATCGTTCTTACTCCCTTCTGCCGTATAATTCTCAGTACTTTTGGTATGAGAGGCAGAGGAGGGAACACATACACTGACTGGAACACCCACGGTGTTACCAGAACGTCCACAGCTATTGCCTGAGGATCTCTTGACCTGGCGCAATACCTGTCCAGTTTTTTGTTGAGGCGGGACGCCATCATATCCACCATTGGTTTTTCCCAACGGTTCACAATCATGTGGAAGACTTCTGGATGAAGTCCCCACTCTCCCGGGTGTAGATCGTGTCTGCTGAGGAAGTCTGCTTCCCAGTTGTCCACTCCCGGAATGAATACTGCTGACAGTGCTATCACATGATCTTCCGCCCAGCGAAGAATCCTTGCAGCTTCTGCCATTGCTGTCCTGCTTCTTGTGCCGCCCTGTCTGTTTACGTGGGCGACTGCCGTGATGTTGTCCGACTGGATCAACACCGGCTGACCCTGAAGCAGGGGTTTTGCCAGACTTAGAGCATTGTAAATCGCTCTTAGCTCCAGTATATTTATGTGAAGAGACATCTCCAGGCTTGACCATACTCCCTGGAAGTTTCTTCCTTGTGTGACCGCTCCCCAGCCTCTCAGACTGCCATCCGTGGTCACCAGGACCCAGTCCTGTATGCCGAATCTGCGGCCCTCTAACAGATGAGCACTCTGCAACCACCACAGAAGAGACACCCTTGTCCGTGGCGATAAGGTTATCCGCTGATGCATCTGCAGATGCGATCCGGACCATTTGTCCAGCAGATCCCACTGAAAAGTTCGTGCGTGGAATCTGCCGAATGGAATCGCTTCGTAAGAAGCCACCATCTTTCCCAGGACTCTTGTGCATTGATGTACAGACACTGTCCCTGGTTTTAGGAGGTTCCTGACAAGTTCGGATAACTCCCTGGCTTTCTCCTCCGGAAGAAACACCTTTTTCTGAACCGTGTCCAGAATCATTCCCAGGAACAGCAGACGTGTTGTCGGGGTCAACTGAGATTTTGGAAAATTCAGAATCCACCCGTGTTGTTGCAGCACTACTTGGGTTAGTGCTACTCCGTCCTCCAGCTGTTCTCTGGACCTTGCCCTTATCAGGAGATCGTCCAAGTAAGGGATAATTAATACGCCTCTTCTTCGCAGAAGAATCATCATTTCGGCCATTACCTTGGTAAAGACCCGAGGTGCCGTGGACAATCCAAACGGCAGCGTCTGAAACTGATAATGACAGTTTTGCACCACGAACCTGAGGTACCCTTGATGTGAAGGGCAAATTGGGACATGCAGGTAAGCATCCTTTATGTCCAGGGACACCATAAAGTCCCCTTCTTCCAGATTCGCTATCACTGCTCTGAGTGACTCCATCTTGAACTTGAATTTTTGTATGTACAGGTTCAAAGATTTCAGATTTAGAATAGGTCTTACCGAGCCGTCCGGCTTCGGTACCACAAATAGCGTGGAGTAATACCCCTTTCCCTGTTGTAGGAGGGGTACCTTGACTATCACCTGCTGAGCAAACAGCTTGTGAATGGCTTCCAATACCGTCGCCCTGTCTGAGGGAGACGTTGGCAAAGCAGACTTTAGGAACCGGCGAGGGGGAGACTTCTCGAATTCCAACCTGTAACCCTGAGATACTACCTGCAGAATCCAGGGGTCCACCTGTGAGCAAGCCCACTGTGCGCTGAAATTCTTGAGTCGACCCCCCACCGTTCCTGAGTCCGCTTGTAAGGCCCCAGCGTCATGCTGAGGGCTTTGCAGAACCCTGGGAGGGCTTCTGTTCCTGGGCAGGGGCTGCTTGCTGCCCTCTCTTACCCCTTCCTCTGCCCCTAGGCAGATATGACTGTCCTTTTGTCCGCTTGTTCTTATAGGACCGAAAGGACTGCGGCTGAAAAGACGGTGTCTTTTTCTGTTGGGAGGGGGTCTGAGGTAAAAAGGTGGATTTTCCGGCAGTTGCCGTGGCCACCAGATCCG